>NW_010101046.1:0-22616 GCF_000699245.1 Pterocles gutturalis
AAAAAATATAGCTGAACAAATGTCAGTACAGAAATGGTAAGGGGGAATGATGCACTGAAATGAAAAAAACCTACCATCCCACTTAGTAAATGAAAGGGAAGATAATTAGAAGTAACATCACTGCCAAATAATTGCAGTGATCAGCCAGCTTGGCATGATTACTAACTCTTTTATTTTTCCTAAGGAGAGACAGAATTAATTGCCAAACAAAATTCAGAAGAGAAGAGTACCACAGCTTACCCTTTAGGAGGGAACCTATTGCTGTAAGGTTATTTTCTTTAGAACAGATTCTAAAACAAGAGAATTTAAACATAAATGGATGCTGCAGTTCTGACTGCCAATAAAAATTTAAGGGAACTATGAAACTCTATGAACTAAAATATCAAGGAGTGTTTTACTGGCCTGAAAAAAATTAGAAAAGGGATTTTGGGATTTTTCTAATGCACGAATAATAACACTAGTGGTACTTGTTGGAAAGTGGACTCATCTGAACTGTAGTTTCTTTCTGGCCACCGTACATGCAGCACCATGGCATTCTAGAGGTGTTGTGAGTTTTTTGTCCTGATTTTTGAAAAGCCACAAGGATAGCGCAATTCTGTTTGGATCCATCTAGCTGTTGGGAGACACCTATGTTTGAGATAGTTCCCCCGAGCTCCCTTCCTAGTTCATCAGGGACTATCACTTATGAATTATTACAAAGTGAGTGACTATTAGGGATCAGATTAACCCAGCTTTTTCAATTAATATAAAAAGAGCCTAAAAAGACTATCTCAGGTACAGATGTCCGCAATGTAAACATCTAAAGTTAGGTAAAGTGGCTCTTCCCCTTACAACTTTAATATCATCTGTTCAGCTGCTTCCATCTGTGTGCCTCTCCTTTCTTCTTGCAGAAGCTGGTCATTTGGTGCTTTTTTGCTAAACACTTAACTTTTCTTTTGATACTCAAACCCTTTACCTAGAAAGCAAGGTCCTATACTGACATCATCATGAAGGAAGGGTAGGGAAAATGAGAAAAGGTAAGAGTAGAGAGCTCAAAACAGGAAAGAAAAAGTAGTATTTCTTCTCTACTCCCAACTACATCTTCCCTTCTCTGCCCAAATAATTTACAGGTAACAAATACTACAAGCAAAATGATAATTGAATAAAGACAAGTTATCCAGCCATCACGTATGCTTTGTTCGATGCCATAACACTCATAATGGATCATGCAACTCCCAGGTATACAGTTAGTCTGTGCTCAGGGAAGCAGGCTGATTTCTCCAAGTTTCTGTAGCTTTGACAGGTTTATGAGTACATGGGTATTCCTGGAGTGTCTGAACCACCAAACCACACCACAGAATTGTTTAGGAGGGCCATGTTTGGGCTGCATGCTGTTGTTACAGGTCTCCTCTGTAAATAGTCACAGTTCAATGACCATTAATGCTTCTGTAGGTACTGAATTTACTAGTACTATGAACCACTAATATAACATTCGTATCTGAAGGACCTGCTTGTTACACAACATGCCTTCAGGAAAAGGAGAAATCACCAGAGAATATCCTTTCCCATTCTAAAACTAGGCTTGTTTTCTGGTCAGACAGATATCAAAAGTGATTTTGAAGTGATGGTGGAGTCAAGGAAACATGTAGGTCACCTCAGTAATTAAACAGGGGTGGACTGGGCATGTTAGTTGAGAAACTCAAGCTGAAAGAAGGCAGATTTAGATTGGATATTAGGAAGAAATTTTTTACTGTGAGGGTGGTGAGACACTGGAACAGGTTGCCCAGAGAAGCTGTGGATGCCCCATCCCTGGAGGTGTTCAAGACCAGGTTGGATGAGGCTTTGAGCAACCTGATTTAGTGGAAGGCGTTGCAACTATATGACCTTTAAGATCCCTTCCAACCTAAACAATTCTTTGATTCTATGATTCTATGATCTCTCTACTAACACTACTGCAGCAAAACTGAGGCTGATCAGTATTGACTGTGTGCATGATTTTTGGGCCAACAGGAGAGGTAATGCGGGTTGCTTGTTGTCATTGGTGGAAGTGGTTTTTTTGCATGGAGAGCTTGATGTTTTAAAGGATTGTCTCCCAGTATAATTTAAGTGATTTCTAACACTACGAAAATATAAGCATGCCCTTTATAAAAATGTAGGATGTTGTGGTGCTTTTATCCCTATGCCAAGGGAATAGCAGTCACTTGGCATGTAAAGTGTAAAGTTCAATTCTTAACTCTCTGTGTTGAGAAGCTGAAACTACTCTTGTTCCTGGCAAGATGTGCGTACCAAGCACCAACCTAGATGTTTTTCTGGAGAGAAAGTGAGATATAATTTTCTCCTCCAAGGAACATTTATGCTAAAAAATGTGAGATCCACTCAAAAGTGCTAACTAAAATAAAGGGATTTCTAGTGGATGGCCATGTAATGTTACAGAGCAGTGTTCACTACCTTTGTAAGAAATTGACCACCAAATGATATATAAAAATCAAGATATTTAATAAGTAAAAAAAAAATCAGATTAAAAGAAATAGACTGCATGCATGAATCAACATTTAATTTTATAAAGGGATTGCCTTGTTTATATTTTTGTCATAATTGACATGCATTAAACTCATTTCACTTTGCTACACAAAGGGTGACACTGGCATAAAGCTCATGTAAAAGTGGACAATTATGGCCCTTGATTCCTCTAATTTTAATGTTAACTCAGCTCCCTGGAGGCTTTTGAACTTTGCATTTGCTTATTGACCAGTAGTACAGTGAATTTCGTTTCACAATACAAAGATGTGTCTGAAAATTAAATCATACTCATATGCCACTGAAGTAAAGCCTTATTAAGCAGGAAAATAGAACAATAGTCCATAACCTTTAAGTGTTCTAGCTGATTCTATAACAACATTTTCTATGGCTGGACTAATGTCTCTCTACTATCTCAGAACATTTTTATAGTATTGATTTTATTATTATTATTTTATGCTCAATAAAGTTTTAGTATTTTTTTAACAATTACATGTGATTTTCCTGAACAATAGTCTCCTAGGAAAAGGAGGTTTTAAGCAGCTCTGAATGTGCTGCATGCCAGTGAGACAGTCTATTATGTAGCTATTTCATTTCAGTGTGCACTAGGCAGAGACATGAGCGTTTTGTTTGATTAATACCACACAAGATCTTCTATCAAAATATTAATATCCTTTAAATAGGCATATCCACTTAGTAAATGGGATATCATCAGCTTTCTCTATTGCCAACATTACAGTATTTATCTGTTTCTCTAGTAATAGTAGCTATAACTCTATGACCCTAAATAAATAAAATATGCATATGACAGGACAAGGGACAAGGTTTGCACTGTATACATCCACAAAGATTTCTTTCTTGCGTTTATTGTCTTAGATATTTTAGGAGGACTAAAATTGTAAAATGACAAAACCCAGTAATAACTACAAACGGACAATCTAGAAACTGTCCGCTGGAAGTCAACTTAAAGAGAAAAAAAGTGCACTCTTCTCAAATCTCTACAGAAATGCTCTTAATGTAACACTGTGCATTAGGAGCAGAACCTAAAAATAAAAACATAATTATCCCTAAATTTATAATCCGTGTATCTGCAGAATTCCCATGATAATGTCATTGCTTCAAATTATGTGTGCACTCAAAAACTGGGATTTGATTGAATATAATTAAAATTCAAAACAGAGGGGTTTATGATATTTCAGATTACATGGATCAGATGACTAAACACCAGGGAAAGAAGAGACTACTTCAGCTAAAATTATGGTTTTGTTACACCAATAAAGAGCTACAAACTGGTTATTGAATTTTGGCTGGTAATCTGAAAGTCTGTGTGCACCTCAGTAACTGTTAGTTAGTATTCAGATACCAGAAATGAGATGGCCCGAGACAGCCTTGTAACATAGGGACTATTCCCACGTCTTTGGGACACTGGTCCAAAATTTTCATCCAGAACAATTTTTTTTCCTTTTCTGGGTCTACAACAGAAGAACAAGTGCCTAGTGATCCAGATCCTTGTATTTGGTTTTATAAAAGTTGTCTGCTTGCTGGTACCCAGAGGTGTCAATGGTTGGTAAAGAACACCTCGAAATGCTTGGGTTTAACCAGGTGAGGGTCCCTGCACATAAAGCTGAGTGTTGTGCTTTCTAGATGTGCTCTGAAAGTTCACATACTGACAGTGCCTGATGAACCAAGTGGAGAGCACTTTCATTTAAAATAGCAGTCCCTGAGCATTACACATCAGTTCCAAGAGACTGGGTTCAGTTTCCAGCATAGCCTATAAGGATTCAAAATTATACTGTCTCTTTCTCATTTCCAAGGAAAAGATTTTATAGCACAGGACAGGGAGAGAGAGTTTCTAGAGCTCATTGCTGGGAACGTTCTGCTGCAGATTTGGATTTGGAACCCATGCTAACATGTATATGATTCTACCAAATCAGACTAATCATACCTTTATGTTGGACAATGTATATGCAAATGTAAAAACTTGATGACTGTGCTGTGACATTTCCCCAAAAACATTGTCGCATTTTTCAAGTACTTGTCTTATGGAATCTAAAACAATTCCTGAATGTTTCAAACGATTTCTCCTCCATTCCTTTGTCCCATTGGACATGGATAATCTTACAGCTTCTGCAAAACACATCGGGCTGGGTGAAAGGATATCTTTTTTTGTTCATCTGAATTGGCCACCTTCCTGTTTCACTTAATCTCCCTTTGGTTTTGCATTGGAAAAGACAGTGAACTGATCAATCACTCTTTATCTTCTCACTGCCACTCATGATTCTGTAGTCTTTTGTCATGTTCCACTTTGGTCATTTTTTTCCAGGGTGATGAGTCCTAGTCTCCTTAGGTCAACAATCTTACAGAAGTTATTCTACCCATTTTATCATCCTTTTTACCCTTTTCTGAATATTTTCCCGTATTAATGTGGTGATTCACCCTGTATTCAAGACTGTTGATTTATAAGATGATGTACTGATGTTTTGCACTTTTGTCCTCTATTTAATTTCTAATAATTTTTTCTTTTTGATTTTCTGACTACCACTCAGCACAGAGCTGACATTTTTATAAAGTTATCTTTATAATTTCAGTATTGTATTTTCCCCGTTCTTAAGAACAAATAATCAATTCAGGAGTCCATCACTGCATGGGTAAAATCAAAGCTTTGCTTTCCTATTTCTTTAATTTTATATTAAAATTCAGTAGAATTTCATTTATGCTTTTATTGCCCGGTCAATATCAATGTTCTTTTTCAGAACTTCCTGATCTTTACATTTATTAATCTAAGCTGCCACATTACTTTGAATACCTCTCAATTCAACCCTTTTCACATATCACTTATAGATGTAGGAGAGAGACGGATTTTAATGCTGTGTCCTCCAGTGCCAAAGTTAAACAATTCTGCTTCCTATTTTTTGATTTTGAATTCTTTACATTTATTGGGGTTTTATAAATTACACTTTAAAATTATACTTACATGCATTAATCTGGAACATGACCTATAAAACAGTGAATAAAACACAAGCTAACTCCTTTTCTGGGGCATACCCTGCTGAGCCGCAGATATTATTTCTCAAATGCTCATTCTCTCAGTGATCTCTCAGAATCTTGCAGTCATTACTGCAGACAATTTAACTTGAAAGGATACATTCACTCCTGCTGTTTACTTTGATCTGTAGTCTAAAGTAGATCCCAATCCTATCTCCAATAGATGTTTTCAGGACAGGAATGCTGGTGTCCGTATGGTATCTGTCTCAGAAGCACAATCAGATACACTGTCCAGAAAAATTACAAGAGTTTCTCCTTTTGATTTTTTCATCCCTCCTAGCAGCTATGAATTAACTCTGATGAACCCCATTCCTGGACTCCATAACTCTCCCCATGCTTGTGCAGAGAACTCAGGTACACCGCTCAAGCTTATGAAGTCCACCAGGTGTTGCAGTGCCTAAAAGCTGTGCTTGGTAACACCCCAGTTAATTTCTGAATCTAACCTTCACAGATAAAAGAAGCATAAACTCCCTTCTTTTGCTCATCAGTAATTTGCTCATATAGTTTGGTAAATGCATGGGAGCTCTTGTTTCATAAAAGTTCCATTGTCATTCAAATTCAGTTTTCTTCATTCCTAAACCAATTTAATGGTTCACCAAGTACAACCACTTAAATAAGCCAAAAACTCAGAGAAAGCTTATGAAAAAGAAAGCTGGAAACACAAACCACATTTGACACTCAGAAAAATTAACTTTGTCCTGGGTTAAACTGAGACAGAGTTAACTTTCTTCATAATACCTAGCAAGAGGCTGTGTTTTGGATTTGTGCTCAGAAGAAAGCTGATAAAAAGTGATGTTTACGCGGCTGCCAAGGTCTTTCAGCTTCTCTGGCTGTCTGCAAACAGGAGAAGCTGGGAGGGAGCACAGCCCCAGTTACTAGCCCAGGATTCGATCTTAGGTTCAGGATTGAGACCCAAAGTGGCCAATAATCTATTCCATAACATACACGTCATGCCCAGTATATAGGTGAGGGACCTCTGGAAGATTGGCCCTTTTTGGTTCCGGATCTCTTTTTCTCCGGGTCACCTCGCTCCAGGTGGTCGCTCTCCCAAGGCCTCCCCCCCCCGACACCCAGTCAGCTCTCGGTCTGGGACACTCGGACTGTTATCTCCGTTCTGTGAGTGTGGTTTCGGGACTCTCCCTGCTCCGGGATCGTTAGCCAGGAACAGGCTGAGCCTTGGTCATCGGGTGGGGGGGCAGTATCACTGTGTATCACTCATTTGTATATAGCATTATTTTCAATATTATTGTAGTTTAGTTATTAAATTGTTCTTATCTCAACCCACGAGTGCTTTTTTCCGTTTACCCCTTTAATTCTCTCCCCTATCCTCGGATGGGGGGGGAATTGGGTGAGTGGGTGTGTGGTTTGGCCCATGACTATTGGTCTCTCCTGAGACTAAGAGAAAGCATTAATTTAAGCTGGTGGAAATATCTGATCTCACTGTACGTATTTCCTAGGCAGCTTTGTAGACAATATTTAACGAGCACTTTGTGCATGAAACAATGACACTTAAGGATGAATGAAACTATGAGAAAAATGTACACGGTCATCTTAGAACAATATTACATTTGTCTAACTAATGAATAAAGCATTCTCAGATAGAAGAATGTAATTGTGGTGACCATGCCATTCATTACATGCTTTCTTTTGCCAAGTGCCAACTGCTGCTATTTGTTACTGTTTAACACAATCATAGAATCATAGAATTGTTTGGGTTGGACAGGACCTTAAAGATCATCAAGTTCCAACCCCCCTGCCATGGGCAGGGACACCCTCCACTAGACCAGGTTGCTCAAAGCCTCATCCAGCCTGGCCTTGAACCCCTCCAGGGATGGGGCATCCACAACTTCCCTGGGCAACCTGTTCCAGTGCCTCACCACCCTCACAGTGAAAAATTAAAATAAAATAGTACCTGAGTGTTCTTGGGCAAGCCAGTCCATCCAGAAGCCCTTGACTGAAAAAATGCCTTAGTCTTGCTCACTCAGTTACTTGCCTCTTCTTCATGACTTCAGAAAGAGCTACTTCTGTATAGTTTCCTTTCAATCCTCATAGGTTTCTCAGTAGAACAGGTCAGTAAGAGAACTCTTATGAGTAAATCTCCTTTTGCCCTATTCACAGTCATATGAGCATTACAGCAGGAGCACGGTAGAGCTCTATGAGCTCTGAACTGGTTTTATGATAACTCTGAAAGGTTTTATGATAAATTTCATATGACTTGAGGAAGGATTTGTCCAAAGAACTGACAGAAAATGTGCTCATTGTACTTTACCAGTTCACCATTTTATGGGACAAAAAAAAATCTTTGTTTTACATATTGTACTATCTGAAGTACACTTAGAATGAGGTTCCTTCCTCCTCCAGTGAAAAGGGGCTGAGTGAGGATCAAAATCTGAAACCTCATCTGGAAATCTGTTGTAAAATATTAAGTCAGAGATCATTTACATTACTTAAACCTTATCCCTTACCCTGGTTAATTACTCATTTACTACATATTCTTATTATATAGAAATCTGGAATGTTTAAAAGAGCTCTTCCCAGCTGTTCTGATTGTTCAAGTGGTTTTGGACGTTATTAAATGGAGAAGATGAAAATCACAACGTCTTAATGTGTTATGTTTTTAATCAGTGCCATGAAAAAAACCCAACTTGTATTTTTTTCAAGAGATAGCAGATTGTTACCTTCATTGCATTTAAATGCACATCTAATAATTTCACATTATTTACATTTTAAAAAACCTTACTGCCATTTAGTGCAATTTTATATTACAATACTAATGTTATGCTAGCACTAAACTCCTTTCTAAAATGCAGCACAGAATCGCTCTACTTTAAGTGATCTTTCTTCTACCTCATTTTAAATAAATTCTAGTAAACATTAAGTATGCTACTGCTGCTTTACACAGAAGTACTTATATGACACTTTCATTCTGTTTTTAGACTAATAATGTGACTTAATTATGAAAAATTTGTAGATTATAAACGATCAGGTTGTCTTCTGAAAATGTAAATTGATTTAACATGCTTTTTCTCCTGCCCCTTTCTAAAATAGTCTTAATGTGCCAAGCTGGAACATCTATTTTCAATAAAATCCTTACATATTTTCCCCAGTGATTACACTTGTAATATGTAATTTCTCTTTTATTCACAGCTATTTCCACACTTTTTCCTCATCTTTGCTTCAGACTTATAAAAAAAGGAATTAAAACCCTTGTCCATTTGATAAATTTTGGCATTTTCTTTGGGATGATGGACTGCAAAGCTAGGAGTAATGTGCAACATCCATTCAAGACATGGGATGAGCCACTCATTCAGGAAGTCTCAAGTTTGAATGAGATCTGCCACTACAGCTGTGCGTCTGTTCCTGCCAGAAGGGTGGATGTAAGAGGTTACATACTAATTTTTTTGGTCTTGCTTGGCATGGGGAAACCAGTCTGAAGCCTGCCTCTGCAGGAGTAATGCAATGTACGTTGTGCATCGAGAGGGGACTGGTACAGTAGAGAACAAAGACTTTTGTGTAAAGCAAACACTATGCTGACCTGTTTTCCCATGGCACAGAGCAGAGGTACAGAAGTTCCTTTCAGCTCTTCCCATTTCAACCATTTTTGCATTTCAGGGAGAAAAATCAAGGACAGCAGGTATTTCTGCTTCATTAGAAAGGGAAATCGAATAAGCTTTTCAGTTTCTTCATCTGACCGGTTGCAGTGTCTCTGGAGGGTCTCTGTCAGAGTTAAAACAGCATTGAGGCACATTTCTGTCCCTTTGGACAGAAGAGTCTTCCAAAACTTCTTTGTCCTCACACCTGTGTCAAAGCTAATAAATAAGCCAGACACTGAGAAAGGGTCAATCTGAATGTGGCTGTACATAAGTGTTCTGACAGTTGATGGGGATAGCACATAGGACACAGGCACCAAATGAAAAAAAAGTCAACTTGTTTTTACTTGTGTTTAAAGTGATAAAACAATGAGGAAAATACTACAGTGAAAATTAATTAAAGTAAGATAAGGTAGAGCAGCAAAAGAATAAGCAAACTACTATAGCAAGCATAAAATAAGGTAATGCACCTAATAATTACTACGCAGAGTTTGTGATAGTGATTAAGAAAGATATATCACCAATCGCCCTATTAATAAGTTACCATAATCCAGATCCGCAGTCGCTGGGGAGCCCGTTTACAGCGAGGATTGGAGAGTCCCTCCTGGCAATTGGGAAATCTCTATACAGTGCATCCACCGTACAGATGAGGCTTCCAATTTTCCCTGCAAGTGGTCCCCACTTTTATACAGTTAAATAAACAACTTTATATCTTAAGCTGCGAAAAACCTCTGGTGTACTTTTTTTTTTTTCCATGTTAACTTTTTCCAGCGCTTGGCCAGAACCCGAAAAAAAGTTAAGAAGGAGTAAAGGTATCTGGTTATCTTTGGTTATGTTTCTCTAAACAAAGCCCGTCACTGGCCTGCTACATTCTGTCACGTAGAGGACTGTTTGTTGGTTTGAGATAGGTTTATCTCTTTTTGGCGAGTGGGGCTACTGTTACACAACCATTATCTTACAGCAAGCATTACAGCAATTCTCTATAAGCGTTACAACAAAAGCTTTTGTGAATTGGCATATAATCAGAAGGTAATACATTGTATATGTGATCAATATTATACATATTAGGTATATTGTTAGGTTGTGAGGTTCACCTAGAGGTCAACTTTAATTCAGGGCCTCACTGCTCAGGCCCTAGTATTTCAAAATACAACAGATTCCAAGAACCTTAATGTATAAATCTTAGAGAAAAACAAAATGCAGGCCCCCAGACAAACAAAAGTTGGATTTAAATGCATTCTTTTTTTGCTATACTAGCTTACAGTGAAAGTAGCTATGCTAATAAAGGCCAGAAATAATTTACAGTAACACTGGAATGCTCTAGTGTTCCTTTATATTTCCTTTTTGTGTCTTCAAGGCTTCCACCCTAAACTTTTTGAATAACCTAGATGCAGGTTAAGTAGGCAGTTGCCTGGAGCAGCCACAGCTTTAGTATCTACATTTCCTTTGAAAAGCTTTGCAGATCTTTCTGCTGAGAAGAGCAAGGAAACATTCAGGGCAGCAGTCACTGAGCAGCAGCTGCTAATTCCCCCTCCTTCCCCTGCACAGTCCCAGCAGGTTGAGCAAATTAGGTCTTTAAGCCCTGTTCCCAACTTCCCCTCTCCTTCCCTCCAAACATTATCAGCCATTCAACCCAACATCAGCTATTCAATCCAACTCTCTCCCTAACATTCCCATAGTAAGGAATAACCTTAGCACAACAGTCTTGGGGTCAGTAAATTTGATTTTTCTCGTGCTTTTGAGAAGCACAAGGCAAACCCAAGATCCAGGTAAATATTCAGCTTTCCTGAAGACCTTCAGAATCCTAAAAAGCAAAAAAAAAAAAATGAGAGGTTTTTCTTTTGCATTTAAATTCCACACTATTGAGGCTCTGCTATGTGTTGGCTTTTTGTTCTGTGGTCAGACAGATGATTTAATTCACCAAGGCTACAATCTAGACACTATCACAAACTGTAATATTAGTTGAAAAATACTTTTAGTATTGCCTGCTGATCAGTCCAAAATCTGTTCTGTTCGTGTATATTTGTCACCAATATAATGCTCTTGTGAGTTTGATTTCATCTGTGTTACTCCATGCAGTTGCAGTCTTTATGGTGTATTACATTTTTTAAGACTGTTATCCATAAACATCTATATAACATACAGTCATTTGCCAAATATTTTCAATTATTTTTTTCTTTGTTCTTTTTTGCATGTATAAAAAGAAAACTGAAGAAATAAAATATAACGCCAATGATTCAGCTGATGAAGGAAGTGTTAAACGTGAGAATTTTTCCAATTTTCTGGGAAAAGTCAGAAATTAGAGTCCTGGAAATTTTGACAGTTGTTTGCATTAAAAATTAATCATAATCAACAGAAAAGGCAGTTTCGTTGCATTATTGGGATACTTTCCTGAGCAGAAAGTTTAAACTTCAATTTTTATAACAATGCAGTGTATAGTGTAAATGCATTATATTTACAACCCGTTTGTACCATGACCGCCTGTTCAGTTCTCTTGTGTTGCATCTAAACACCAGGAGTTAGTGTACTCATCACTTCTGGAAGTAACTGAAATGTCACATTTCCGTGGAAGATTAGAATACAATGAGCAAACCTAGATACAGTAGCTCGCCCAGCTGATTCTTTTGATATTTATGATTTTCCTTTATTGGTAAATATTTTTCCATTTTGTTTTCAAGAAATTAAAAAGGATGATTGGCAGTACACGTTTCCTTCCAACGTTACTCTTTTATTGTGATTAGAATTTTACATTAAGTGTTAATGCTTTTTACTAAGAAGCAGGTTAATTGTATCATCTACTTTCAATTAGCTCTAATAGAGTGCATGTATAGCTTCAGAGTCTATTGTGCATATCCTCACATAGATGGGGAAATGGAGTAAAAGCTATTATTTTGATGTCCTGATAAATTATGTTCCATATTATGTTAGATTAACAAAATGCATGACTAATGTCCCATGTACACATGAGCTGTGACAGCATTTCTGAGTGTTAATAAATCTGAGCACTGGCTGATGTCCAGTTCCTTTTTTATGGTAAATGCAAATTAAGTCCACATTTTCTCATTATACTTAGTAATTTACTTCTAAATGCTCAAATATAGTCATTATTGTTAGCAACCTTTATACTGTAGCTCTCCAGACTGAATTAAAAATAATAATAAAAATAAAGTAATGGTTATGTGTAGATTGGGGCCTGAATATAGTTGTTCTTTCTGAAAGCACATTGCAGTCATAATAAACAAATTAACAGCTACAAGCTGCATTTGTTTGAAGCTCAGTGTACTTTGCGATACTGAATTTGTTTGCAAACTTCACCAGTATACAAACCAACAAAAAGGTTTTTCTGTACAACAGAACATAAGTATTAGAAAGTTATATTACACCTTTGTTACAAAAAGGAAAATCTTAGTTTTTGCAGCTGTGAGGTACTACTGAGACCAAGGACACAGAAGGGTGCTGGGAGCACTGGTGTCTGAATAAGGGTATGGTTGGCTGCAACCCTGTAAAGCACATCAAACTAGTAAGACTGGGTTAGAACCCCTCCTGCGGTGCAGACCGATCTGTTCCCTACCACCAGTCCTGGGAGGACCACAATGATTTTCTTAGGCATAGTGCAACTGGAAACTTTGCTGCTTTCGGTTCTGGATCTGAGCTGGAAATTTTCTTCCAAGTCTGGATGGTACTGGGTTTGCAAAAGCAGTTACACATAGAGGCAAGTTTGTAAAATGGATGTCACAGCCTAGGCTGCCCACAGTTAACTCTGGACACAGAAATGTTGTAGATGCAAATATGTTTTGTACGAGGTAGAAAGCTTATATGGTACCTGGAATATTTGGTTTCTAGAATGGCTAACTCCAAACAGAAAATAGTATTGTCATTAGCACGTGCTGTTGGGTTCAGAATCAGGATTTGATAGCACTCTCTTGTGTTGCTGAGGTGACTACAATCCTAGAGAGATGTTCTTAAAATATTTACTGTCTCACGGAGTCCCTGTGCAGTAAAGGAATGTAACACTGATGGAAGAGAGAACAGCATCATTTGTCTGAGTGGCAGACCAGTTCTTGCATTGACAGGGGAGTGTAGTGGATATTTGCATGCAGAGAACAAGCACCTAGGTCTTTCACCCGGTGCAAATTAATATACAAAGCAGGATATTTTACATAACTTGAAAACTGGGCTTTGAATCTACAGCTGAAGCTGTCCTAAGTACAATATAGATAAGATGTAAATGCAGAGGGACAGCATAACAGGAAAACAGTGCACATGATTGTGGAATAAGATACAGAAATTATTCATCTTGCACTGTAGTTTCCAATCCAGCCTTAGGTCACAGAAAAGGCTGCTTCCTTTATGGTGCAGCAGACATGTTCAGGCTGCTTCAAAGAATATCTGTGATCCAAATATTCTAGGTGTGCCATATATGGAAGACATAAAAATTCATAGTGCTTTGCCTTGAGTATATCTAAGTATAAGTATGGCAATGCTGAAAGAGACTATGTTTAATGGGAAGGCTAAACCCCTATGAGAACTCCTGGAAAGTCTGTTCAACCCATGTCTGAGTATTTGATGGCTAGGCCATAACATACGGTGACTTACTATTTACTATTATTTTGCCTCTATCTGACATTATTGAATGTTACAAATAAGCGCTGCTGCTGATAACCTAGAGAATTAGGTCAATTATACACATATCTCCCCAAAAGGCTTGTCTTTGAAACATCTTCATACTCTATTGGTAAATGATGAGCAAATTAACAAATTGAATCGGACAGAATAATAATTCAATAGCCATTCATAACCATTTTTTTCATGTCAACATGATTCTAAAGAATGTAAAATAGTAAAGGGAAAAAAGGATAGGAAAACTGTTTCTTTTACAGGCAAATATTCTCAGCTACTTAAAGGATAAGAAGTCAAAGACAGAAATAACTTGACAGTTTAAATGGTAAATACATACTGCATGTTGTAGAGGCAGCAAGGTCCTTCCAGGCAAAGGTCTAAATTATTTTGGAGAGAGTAATGTGATTGGAATTCAATTATTTGACAGAGGTGCAACCTCTGAAGGGCTTCTTTGTATGTATTGGTGAGAACTCTAATTGAAGCAGACAACAAACAGGTCAGAGCTTACTGAGACTGATTAACTGCATCACCTGCCCTGTAATTATTGTTACTGCTCTTGAGGCTTTTAACTGTGAGAACTTTCCTCAAGAAGTACATATGTAGTTTTCCAAGAAGGCTTTTCTTCCCACTCTACTTAGGTGTCTAAACATTACCTAAGTGTATACTCATCACTTTTATCTAGGGAAAAATAGATCTCTGGGGAGGGGGTGGGTGTGTGTTTCAACTCCTAAAGTATGTATATAAGATTAATTAGTCTTTGAAGGTGTCATTTCTCACCGCTGTCTTTAGAAGGAACCTAGGGTGATTAATGACATATTTAGACATCTGTTGAGATAAAACTTACCATTGGTATGTTTTAATTTAAGACTTCTTTGCATGTGAAGAGAAAAATAGGTTATGCATAACAATAGTTTTGATTCTGTATCTTTGAAATTGTGTAATCAACTATTAGATACTGCAAAAAAGTCCCAGATAATGACAGAGGTAATGACTCTGATTGTGTGCTAGGAACTGGTCATTGAGATAAGATTGGACAGATCCGCTCTATTTTCTTTTAGAACATTGTGTGAGAGAATGTTTTCCTGTGATTAAGTTCTGGTCCATTTCTAAGTAGAAAGGCTAACTACTATGTTTTTATGACACATCTAACCATGAGCAGGTATACCACTGTTTTGTTTTTTTTTCATACATTGTAAATTCTCTCAAATACATGGCAGAAACTTTAGCATTCTAGTAATGAACATCTCTGATTCTCAGCATATGGAATGGGATTATCTACAGAGGTGAAAAGGATGGCTACATCTTCTGCCTCACAGATTACAGATCCGTGTCTATGTCGGACAAAGTTTTCAAAAGCAATCACTGTAATTAAATTGAGAAACAATACACAGATTTCATTTTAGCATTTTGTGGCCTTAAACAATTCCATGCCCAAAGTAATTTGTCCCTATTCAAAAATCTCATCTAAATAAACCAAATCCAGAGACATCTAGCTGAAATACACCTCTCGGGTATCTAGTTCACCTGTAACACATATTATTTTAGAGATGTACATTAAAATTATTTCACACCTATTCCCCCCCCAAATGTCAATGTTTTTTCCTACCATCTGTCCACAAGACTTAGGCTCTGATTAGTCAGCACGTTTGTTTACTTGCACATCCACATGTCATTCCTTGAAATATTTTTGAACATTTCTATTTTTTCCCATTCTACATTTTTAAAATTCTCTACTAGTATTATGAACTTCCCTCCTATTTTTCAAACTATTTTTGCATATTTTATTACAGAGCTTATTTTCCTAGTTAGGCATCAAAGATCTATTCCAGTAATACATTTAAATGCTTAATAACCACAGTCTAGAGCTTTAAGTATTAATGAGCTCATTCCTCTGAATCCAAGCACTGCTTTCCTTTTATACTTTTTTTTTTTTTTTTCCCCTGTCAAATTTAATCAGAGTCAGAACTTCCTAAATCCTGGTTTACAACCCTGTTTTTTACTGATTTAAAATTACATATTGCTCTCAATGGTGCTAATCCAGTTTTACAGTTTTATGCTTTTTACAGGAGCAAGTGATTGTGATGTAGGTTAAAGTGCATTAAAATTCTGGTTATGTCCAAAGTTGTGACAGATCAGGTAAGGAGATAAAAAGGGAATTCTTCGGGGCAGAAAAGACAGCCTTATCTGATGTAGGTGAACCAGATACATAACAAATATTTCATGATTTTTGAATAGAAGGATGTCACAGTCGTATAAGAACAGTTCTACTGGAAGTCCTTCATTAAAAGCAAACCCATATGACTTCTTACGTTTCAAAACTCTAGAGTATGGAAAGTGATAGCTTCCCACCACAACCAGAAGTAAGTGATATTCAAAGTAATTAAGTCAAATCTTATTTAAATGTATAAAATGGAAAAGAGAGGATTGCAAGTCAATTGGCAGCATGCTGTGTTCAGCATCATGAGTTAAAAATAATCACCTGTAACAGCATTGGGGAAACAAAGTCAGAGTGTTGCTTTCTTATCTGTTGAAATCGATGACAGACCATCAGGAGTTAGTTTGATCCGTACCAAGAAGGATAAAAATGAAGTGGATTTCTTCAAAAATATCCAAACTAGTCAACCAAGGAAAACAGTTACAAATTCTGTATCAGTAATGCCATTTTAATTTGATCTACCTTTCTGTTTAGATGCATAGGTCTTCTGAGCAAGACCTGTCTGTTTCTGTATGTTGATAGAGTACCTAACCCAACGTACCTTCTCAGTGATGCTTTTAACAAAAATGGTAAACTGTTGTTCAACATCCTATATTGAAGCCAAATTTTGGTTTACTAATTTGTCCTGATTATGTAAGCTGCTAAGCCACTATATCTCATAATTGAGAACTCGTGGTAGTCTAGTGAAGTTCTCATTGACTGTAAAAGGGGAAGCAAAACCCCCATTTTTAAAAAGGAAAACGAAGACCTGGACAACTATAGGCCAATCAGTCTCCCCTCTGTGCATGTCAAGATCATGGAGCAAATCCTCCTGAAAACTATGCTAAGGCACATGGAAAAGAAGGAGGTGATTGGTGACAGCCAACATTGCTTCACAAAGGGAAAATCATGCCTATAAAAATTTGTGACCTTCTACAACAGGGCTACAGCATTGATGGATAAGGGAAGAGCAACTGATGTCATCTACGTGGACTTGTGCGCAAAGCCTTTGACACTGTCCCACATGATATTCTTGTCTCCAAATTGGAGACACATGGATTTGATGGAAGAACCACACGGTTGGTAAGGAACTGGCTGGATGGTCACACTCAAAGAGTTGCAGTCAAGCACTTGATGTCCAATTGGAGACTGGTGACAACTGGCATTCTGCGTCGCTATTGAGACTGGTGTTGTTTAGAACCTTTGCTGGAGACATGGACAGTGGAAATGAGTGCACCCTCAGCAAGTTTGCTGATGACAGCAAGCTGTGTGGTGCGGTTGACATGCTGGAAGGAAAAGATGCCATCCAGAGGGACCTGGGCAGGCTTGAGAGGTGGGCTCCTGCAAACCTCATGAAATTCAACAAGGCCAAGTGCAAGGACCTGCACGTGGGTCGGGGCAATCCCAAGCACAAATACAGTCTGGGAGGAGAATGGATAGAGAGCAGCCCTGAGGAGAAGGATTTGGGGGTGCTGGTAGATGAGAAGCTCAACATAAGCCTGCAATGTGTGTTTGCAGCCCAGAAAGCCAACAGTATTCTAGGCTGCATCAAGAGAAGCATGACCAGCGGGTCGAGGGAGGTGACTCTGATCCTCTACGCTGCTTTCATGAAACTCTATCTGGAGTACTGCATCCGGGTCTGAAGTCCTCAGCACAGGAGAGACATGGACATGCTGGAGCAAGTCCAGAGGAGGGCCATGAAGACAGAGGGCTGGAGCAGCTCCTGTATGAAGATAGGCTGACAGAGTTGGGGTTGTTTAGCTTAGAGAAGGCTCTGGGGAGACCTTATAGCAGCCTTCCAGTACTTCAAGGGGACCTACAGGAAAGATGGGGAGGCACTCTTTATCAGGGAGTGCAATGATAAGACGGGGGGTAATGGGTATAAGCTGAAAGAGGGTAGATTTAGATTATATATTAGGAAGAAATATTTTCCAGTGAGGGTGGTGAGGCACTGGAACAGGTTGCCCAGAGAAGCTGTGGATGCCCCATCCCTGGAGGGGTTCAAGGCCAGGCTGGATGAGCCTTTGAGCAACCTGGTCTAGTGGGAGGTGTCCCTGCCCATGGCAGGGGGTTGGAGCTAGACGATCTTTAAGGTCCCTTCCAACCTAAACAATTCTATTATTCTATTATGATTCTATGATACTGTAGAGTAAGATTTGGTTTTGGAAATTTCTGGAGTAATCTTTTAATAGACTGAGAAAGGTAAAATTTCTACCTTGTGTTTGAGCATTTGCAATGAAAAACGGGCACAAACTCTTGTGCAGGTCTCAGATCGTTCCTTCCTCTATCATCAGATGAACATTACTGTTCAGTATTTTAATTGTCAACACAATACTACTTTATCTTAGTCATACATACAGACCACAAGAAGACACATCCATCCTTTTAAGTCTGGGCACTCCTTGATATGACTTAGAACTACAATAAAATAATATATCTTCCTCAGTCATTGTCTTGAATCAAACCCCAACAGGAAATGACATATTTCTTATCTTCCTGGTCTGCCTTTGGAATTCTTCCTGTTTCTGTCAGCTCAGGAAACACATTTCTCCACTGACTCCCTCAAGATCAGTGACCTAGGGCCATTTTGCCAGTGGCTCCGGAGAACTGAAGCTGCTAGACAGAACTGAGTGGGAGGGATGGATTCTCATTTCTGACCAGAGTTTTGCCATATTTTGATAGAACTAGATCAATTTGCTCAGACAAGCCACAAGCAAGAGTTAAGGTTGTTTGCAGATTCACTTCCCCTTATTTTTTGTGCTGTATTGACCTTGTCAGCTCTCTTTGCCTTTTCTGATATTAAGTAAATGGAAATCTGCAGGCTAATTCTTTGAAAGGTCTAGAATACAGGTAATTTTTACTCTGCTTCTTTTCCAGGTTTCCACAAACAAATGTTCATTATATTTTATTAGTTTCTTTCTGGGAACTGTGCTGACGAAATTAAGTGTGTCACACATTAGCATTGTCATCAAATACAAGTGTATTTGTGTGTGGTATCCACCATGTGCATTGATCCAGGACCACCCTGTGCTACCACAGTTGTTTCACATCTAGACAGAACCTGGGTTCACCAACAAGATCAAGAGCAAATAGCTTACAGTCACAGCAACTTTCTGTGTGTGTGAGCCTATGTTTTGGAAGTGATCCTGTGGTGTTCTGAGTGGTCGCTTTTTAAAAAAATTGATACATTCTCTGTGGAAGGGAACATGGCGAAGATTGTGACAATGTGGAAGGTTTGAAAGCACCAGCATGCACCAGACAGGGTAAGAGAGAAATAATCTTGGCAATTCAGAGGTCATCTTACCTGATGAAAAAATTACATCTAGCTATCCTACATGTCATATTCATGCCCTGCTTATTTCCTTAATCCCTTATTTGAATAATAAGTCTCTCCTGAACTCAAGAAACAGGCCTAAAGAGAAAAATTTATTGCTGATCAAGTTTGAGAGTACAGAGAATTTTAATTTTGACAAAACTATTTTCTGTTTCTGCAATGAAAGACATTTTGCTGAAAATTCTCTATATCTCATAAAGTCATTATTTCAGAGCTACATGGAAGAAAAAATTTGAACCTGTCATTGGAGAATGCTGTATGGAAGGGAATAAGCAAATTGAACTAAATATGTACATACTCTTGCATTCACTTTACGAGAGCCTGAGTCTGAGTTTAAAAGTGGAATACTCATATTTTATAAGGTAAATAAAATGGAAACTATGCTATATTTGAGCAGTTTACATCAAGAGAGTCAGCAAAGCATCTGTGTGTTAACCGGTACTTGAGCTGTCTTGTCCTCATTACTCTCACTTTGAAACACTCTACCTTCATATTTATAGTAACATTTCATCCTCAAGTATAGATCTTTACAATATCAGTTGAGTGTGAACTTGAGATTTTTTGTTTTAACTTCTGTTGACTACACACACTAAGTTCCTTATTGAAGCAGATTCATTAATTTGAAAATAAAGTTATATTTTAAATCTGGATTAAAATTGATACATTAAAAATAAAATGCTGGTTAATGACAATTAAAGGTAAGTGAATGTAACCTCAGAGTTTTTGCTTTTTGTTATGAAGTCTTGTTATGCCTGAGCCCCAGGACATGTCACAACCATGTCTAAGAATTTATTGCTCTTACACAAGAATTGTGTCAAGGGCACCCACGAGTTCATGTTAAACACGGACTGTTCAGTAGTTGATTGATTATTGTTACACAATAGATTGATTTTTTTAATGTTCTTGGTTTTGGGATTTATATAATGTTTATTGTAATGATTGGTTCTCACTATTATATTCAGCAGAGAAAAATGTGGAAACTATTCTATGAAAAGGCATTCCATTTGTTGTATTATGCAGAGACAAACTGCACAACTGTTGATCACATAACTGAAAATTGAATGAAGCAGGCTTCTGCCATGCTATTCATATAATGAAGGAATCTTGAGAACACATGGGCCCACACCCTTTGTGAAAGAGTCTAACCTCACAACTAGAAATATTTTATATATCCTCTTCAACACAATTCATTTTTTTTGAGAAAGCTTTGTGTATGTATGTGCAGATGGGCAAAATCTGTGAAGGTTTAGTAAAATGTTGAAAGCTTGGGAAGCTTTAATGTATTTAGTTATTGTGTCCTAAGCACTAACAGCAGTGGAAAACTAAGAAAATATTTTGGTCATGTTTAGCACAGTAAATTAAAGATGCTCACTTAAAGTTGTGGGCATATCTGTTAGCACATTATATGCATGAAACCATTCTTATGAAGGGACCAGCTGGATCACACCTTGATAGTAAATTTCCTAGTTTTTGTCATTACACTGAAATGTTAATTAAAAAAGAGGAATCCACTCCATGGCTTTGATATCAAAACAATCTCAATTATTTGGAAAGTGTATGTCTTTTAAAACATTGTTTCTTATGTAATACACAAAATAAAACATTTTGGGTTTTTTTTTGTTGTTGTTTGGTTGTTTTTTTACATACAAATAAATGCATTAGTATTGAATAGTCTTTTAGGAAATCAACATATTTTCATGAATCACACATAATCAACATACATTCATATATCACATACAGAACCTTTATGAAATTCTGTATAACGATACTACCTTTTTGGAAGGATTTTCCTAACAGACTGAGCAAAAAACCACTAGAAGTAAAGCATAAAGAATGACTTGCAAAATTATATTTGGTGTTGAATTGTTAGTTAAAGTGGAATTAATTTCCTAGGATGATCATTCCTGAGGTAATGAATGACAATGCAAGGAGAACTTTGCATTTATACTGTCATCCTCATAAGTTGTCACACTATAATTCAAAAGTACTAAATATTTTTATAAACTATTTTGAAGTAAATTCAGGCATGGAGCCTAGGAAAACAAAGACAGGTTTTGTCTTTGTTAGGAAATTTAATGACAAAAGCTATAGCTCACAGGAGAATAGCTATCTCCTTGAAGGCATTAAAATCAAAGAGGACAGGAGCCACCAGAAATTATAGATATTAAAATGAAATCATTGCTTGGGTTTTTGTAATGCAAATTCACTTCTGGGCACATTTTAAGTAGCATATAGTATCTCTTCCAAATTTTATTAGATAAAGTCATGGACTATTACACTGTTGTCATTCAGCTCATTTTGAGGAAAAAGCAATTACTCATGGCAGATTAATGCAAAGAGTGGCCATAATCACAGTAGGTTAGGTTAAGAGTTTATTAGAAAAACACAAGCCATTTAAATTAACCCAGATGACCAGCATGTCAGTTCAAAAGAAACATGTGCTTTAATTTGTTAAACTGTAACCTTTGCTATATTAGAAAAACACTTTGACACAAACACTTTACAAATGTCAGCAGAAAATCCATACTCCATTTCTTCACATTGGTTTTGTGACACAGTGTTTGCTGATATTCGTCAAGGGATAAGTTACGATTGATTTCCTACCACCCTTACTCTTTTCTCTTATATTACAGTGAATTAAAGGGCAAAAATGACCTGGGTTTTTTTTTGGTTTTTTTTGTTTTTGTTTTTTTTTTTCAAGACCATTCATATGGATATTCTACAGTAGGTAAACTTAACTGCTGCCTGGAACTTAAAGGTCAACAGAATCTCTCAAAAAAGCTTTGAATAGTAACAGAGAAGACCAGAGCATCCTAAGACGGAGGAGCAAAAGTAATGCAGAAAATGGAAGAGCTGGTGTGGAAGGATATTCCGAGACATTTGCTTCTGTATCTTTTCTCTGGATATTGCTCCTGTGTATTTACACACAAAAATGGAATTGCTGAAAACATCTTGATGATGAGATTGATGATCTCTTCATTTTCCTAATTCTGTTTCCATCTGTCCCTTTCAAACAGTTCTGTCAAAGAAAGATTTAAATATTGTGTTTATACACCAGAAGATTTTTTCCCCTGTTGAAAGAGTATTGCCCTTTTGCTAATGCATTTTGAAATGTGTGATAAAGACGCTTTGAAAATAGCAGTGAAGCCGGATCCTAAAAATGACCCAAGCATATGAGTTGCTTCATTTCCATGCCTATGTGTTCAACCAAGCTGAGTGGTGCAGCTGATACAATAGAGGGAAGGGATGCCATTCAGAGGGACCTGGACAGGCTGGAGAAGTGGGCCGATGAGAACTTAATGAGGTTTAACAAGGCCAAGTACAAGGTGTTGCACTT
>NW_010101047.1:0-1034 GCF_000699245.1 Pterocles gutturalis
CGGGCGGGTTGCGGGCAGCGCGTTGACCCTCCGGGGGGGCAGGGCGGGCCCGGTTCTTCCCGCTCTAATCAGCTCCTTGGTTCCCTTGCAGGTCTGGGCGACGCCTGGGGACAGCCGAGCATAGGGCCCTTGGATAACGTGGCCAAGGAGCTCGGATCCCATTTGCTTCAGGTAGTGGACTCCTTCCTCCTCCCCTACGCGCTGCGCATCGGCAGCCTGGTGTAGCGGGGGGACCCACCTCCCGCCTCTCCTCCTCCTCGTTTTCCTCCTCCTCCTTTGCCTCTCACGGCCGCAGGAGCCTGGATGAAGCCTTCCTCTTACTCTTGAGCCTTACACCGGCCGGGAGGGGGAAAATCTGAGAAACCATCCACTTGATTTTTTTGTTGTTGTTTGTTTCCACCTTTGATATTAGTAGAAGTAACAACTTACCATGGCACTAATGCTTACCGCAGCACCATGGCCCTCTGTGCAGGCTCAGTGTCTCCCAGCCGTGAAAGCTGATAATCAGATGCCCCAAAGCTGCTGGGCACGGCCCGCAGGCAGTCCTCAGCCAGCGGCCGCGGGGAGCACCCTTAGACCGGAGGGGAGCCGGGCATCTGGGATCATTGTTCTCCGCCGGTGACTCGGAAGGGGAAACCTGTAAGGGAGCGCAGGGCTCCCGAGGCGGGGGGAGGGGGGGGTGGACATCTGGATTAGATCTCCCGTGGACGTTAGCACCTGAAAATACCGTTGTTCACAGTCCCGTTGATCTGCTCTGGAATTCCTCTGAATTACCCCCGCGTAGGAGAGTTTAGGAAGTCGTAGCTGGGGCGTGTGTGCCAGCCGGAGAGGGAAAAAAAAATAATTACGTTTAGCTCCTTTTTTTTGTTTGTTTTTAAATAAATGTGAGCTTAATACATCGAGGGTTTTTCTCCCTCAATTTTAAAGACCTAGTAAACCGTAATCATTTAACGGCCGTTTTTATTGTGGGAGGTTAATTCCTGGTCACAGAGCTGGAGCTGTTTTAACTGTTCACTCGGCTGGGGATAAAAACC
>NW_010101048.1:0-13061 GCF_000699245.1 Pterocles gutturalis
TAGCGGTTTGCCCGCCTGGAGTCTGGGCCTGGGCTGTTGGGGATTGCGGGGGAGATGAGCGGGGTGGTTGGGGCACAGCACGGAGTCACAGAATGGTTTGGGCTGGAAAGGACCTTCAAGGATAGTTCAGTTCCAACCCCCCTGCCATGGGCAGGACTAGACCAGGTTGCTCAAAGCCCCATCCAGCCTGGTCTTGAACACGTCCAGGGATGGGGCATCCACAGCTTCCCTGGGCACCCTGTGCCAGGGTCTCACCACCCTCACACTAGAGGATTGCTTCCTTGTGTCCCATCTAAACCTACCCTTTTTCAAAGGTTAAAAACTGTTGCCCCTTGTTCTATTGCTACAGACCTTGACAAAAAGTCCTCATGCTTCTTTTCAGCCTCTCTTTACTGAAAGGCTGCAGTAAGGTCTCCCTCGAGCCTTCTCTACTCCAGGCTGAACACCCCCAACTCTCAGCCTTTCCTAGAGGATTGCTTCCTTGTGTCCCATCTAAACCTACCCTTTTTCAAAGGTTAAAAACTGTTGCCCCTTGTTCTATTGCTACAGACCTTGACAAAAAGTCCTCATGCTTCTTTTCAGCCTCTCTTTACTGAAAGGCTGCAGTAAGGTCTCCCTCGAGCCTTCTCTACTCCAGGCTGAACACCCCCAACTCTCAGCCTTTCTTCACAGGAGAGGTGCTCTCCTGACCCCTCTGACCATTTCTGTGTCCCTCCCTTGGATCTACTCCAACAGGTTCGTGTCTGTCTTGTGCTGGGGACCCCAGAGCTGGTAAGAATACAGATGGGGTCTCTTGAGAGCAGAGTAGAGGAGGAGAATCACCTCCCTCGACCTTCTGGTCACACTGCTTTTTATGCCATCCAGGTTGTAACTGGCTTTCTGGACTGCAAGCACACATTTGCGGCTCACATCCGATTTTTCATCCACCAGTATTCATTCCCAAGTCCTCAGCAGGGCTGCTCTCAAACCATTCATCCTCCAGCCTGTATTGATAACTGGCGATTGCCCCGACCCTGGTGCATGACCTTGCACTTGAGCCTTGTTCATGTTGGCCTGTTCGTCAAGCCTCCCAAGGTCTCTCTGGGTGGCATCTCTTCCCTCAAGCAAGGATCTCTGGGTCTCATCTTCAGCACCATTCTTGCATTTAATGAGTGTACCAGCATGATGGCAACTTTCCTGGCCAGCACTGTGGCAGTTGAAGCAAAGGGCTTCAAAAGTCAAAAAGTGCAAGCTGCTGTAAGACTTAAGTACTGAGACGCAACAATGTGATGGCCCTCTTTTGGGGGCTTAAAACACTACTGAGAATTAGACTGATCAGAGGTTTACAGTAGCAAGCACGTCTTTAGACTTGTATTGGTCCTGACCAGGGGACCACTGTACATGGAGGAGTCCTTGCCTTTATCTGAATGTGCAGCAAGAAGTTCTCATGTGAACATCCTTTCTGTTTGACAATGGAAACGACGAATAGGGTTCTTTTCTTGTAAGGAAATCCTATCATAGCTCGAATGACTGAAATGGGGAAATTTCTTGTATGGATGGGGTGTGTCCAGCACACCACATGTCCATCAGAAGCCCATTCGATGCTATGCCACCTGGGATTCCCACGATCTAGAGGGACATAAGATTACCTCTGCTATTTTCCCCTTGTAGTGTTGTCTCTACTAAGTAACATTTTAAATTATACCGTACGGGTCAGAATGTCTTTCTTACAGGGATTGTAATGGACCAACGCCTCCTCTATGCAGATTTTTAATGTGTGTGTGAGTGTTCAGTGCTGTGATATTGTATTTGAAGCACTGTTGCCGTCTTTGTTGCTATCCTCATAGGAAGCTACACGGAACTGCTGTTGTATATAAAATATACATATATAAATATGGTTGAAATAACTTGATATATTCTAAAATGAAATATAGGGGGTGCAGTCATCCTTGGTTTTTGCCTTATATATAAATAATTTTAATAGAGCAGCAAGCTTTTTTATTATTATTGTTTGAGCTAACTAAATGCAATCATGCTGAAATAAATTATATTCAACATCACAAGTTTTGAAGAACATGTTGAGCTATCTCTTTGACAGCAGAAAGTGCTTCTAAGCAAGTTGGTTTAATTTCTTGAGGAGGAAGCAAAAATCCGTAAGTTCCTGTGTCCCGAAGCTCAATGGTAAAAGAGTATTTAATGCCAAGATCGTAAGCCCAGTCATCTGATCCTCCAGGAGCTAAATCTATGTGAAGAAGGGAAAATACATAACAGTCACCTGAAACCAGAGCTTTAGTTTTCTGTTCAGAAGCTGTTTTCTGATGCTAGTAAGGGTATGCTATCAAGTCTGTTGCAGTAAAAATCGTACTTACAAATTGTTTGTGCACCAGGACCAGGTCTATAGGTTTTCTTTGTTGTCCTCTTTATAGCTTTAGCTGCTTTCTTCGCCAGACTTTCCTGTAATTAAATAAAACATTATTATCTTTATAGCCTTGTGATAACAGTTAATATTTATGCAGTTAGGATTTATTTACATTGTGCTCTGTATTAGTTAAATACTCTTCTAAAGGCTCTAGAAAACCTGCAGAATGTGGTTAAAATTTTCAGCATATGCCCATGCTACAGATTGCATTTCTGCTGTAGCTAGGTAAAAAGTATAGGTGGGACCTTACCACCCACTTCATCAAGCCATTTGTTCCCACTTGTCTTGGATTTTTCCTTTTCCACCACAGTATGTAAGTCACTGTTAATTTATGTAGTATTGACAAAAACAGCAGAAAAATATTTTAGTTGGGGGAATTCTACTCTTAAGTAATGAAGAAGAGTTAAATGCCTATAATTAGTGCATCTCTTTCTGCTTTACAGGAAAGGAATCACAAATGCATTATTACTGTTTACTCACAGCTGTTTTTTTTTAATGCAGTATATAAAATAGTTTGCTTCAGGAAATTAAACAGTAACTAAGACAGCACAAGAATACATGTTGTTTGGGGTTCATTTGTTCTGTATTTACATTACTGGATGTTTTTCATTTCCTCTTCTGAACACACTGTCCCTAGACACCAATGCAAGTGCTACATTGCACTGTCTGGGGTTTTGGCTAACAAAGTAGGATGCTTCCAATGCATTAATTGTTTACTTTTTGCAGTCCTCTTATCTGTACATCTATTTTTTAAAATAAAATGTTTTTAAAAATATAGTTTTTAAAAGTACAATGTGTTAAGTGAGGAAGATGTATGAGCTTGAAAAGCAGTAGCAATGGCAGCAGTAAATGGATTGTTGCCCATGTCTGCAAATGTCTTTATAAACTTTCTTACTGTCTGTCCTTATGTGATGTACTATATTAAATGACCTGTCCACCTCAGACATGCACTGTTTTCCCATATGGCAAATCCCAAAACCTGAAAACCTGCTTTCTGGTCCCCTTTACATAATTTCTGATCCTTTCTTACTGCTGGGAAGGAGCCCTTGCTGCAAATAAAAGAATTCGTTGCCTCAGCAGTTGGAATTTAGGAAACACCAGAAGTGGGCTAGGAAGCGTAGGAAAGGGAGTTCCCTGATCTGGGGAACTTATGTCTTTACATAAAAAAAAATATTATTAAGCTGTTCACATACTCCTATGGCTTAATTACTCTGTTTTAGCAAATCAATTTTAGCCTGGATATCCTTTGCAGATCCAGACAAACCCGGAGTTTTATGTTCAGTGGGAAAATGCGGCAGCTACTTTTTCTGTTTTGGACTCTGTCTGTCTTTTAGGAGTTTTTACGATGTGATTTGGTGGCTCAAGAATGTAAAATTCTACATAAGCAGGATATGTTTTCCATCCTACAACTAGCACCATTTTAAATAAGTATCCCTAGCAAAACACTTTAATAAAAATAGCAAGTATCCACCGGAATACCTCAGTGCTCGGGTATGTGGAGAGTATTTTTCAGTTACACACCCACGTAATTTCAGAGTTTGTGTAAACTATACAACATAATCAGGAATTCACACTAATATAATTTCAAGGTGTCAAAAAAAACAAGACAGCTCTTTTATCAGCAGCTTCAACATATCAGGGCTTGTTGATGTGTTATCAATCTGGAATAAATATTTTCATTTTTTATGGTCTTCAGAAGAGGCTTGCTGACTTACACATTGCTAGACCAGCCCAGACTTCTTTATTATAAGCTTTTAATATCTTCAGTCCTTAACATTAAGAGAAATCTCATTTCCTAATTCTTGATCCTCAGAGCACTGTGACTGCCTCATTACAAGCCTAACCAAGCAGGGTAAGAAGTTCTGAAATGAATGTGAAACATTCAGGAGATGGGAAGACTTACCAGCTCATCATGGTCTTTACTTTTATCCATAGTGTAAGAATATGGAAACAATACCAACTGGGAGTAAGAGTGCATGGTTATGTATGCTTTAATGATGTCCTTGTGATCTCTGACAAAGCGAGCCACTGCTTTCACTTCAGGTTCAGACTCTGGGTAGGGACCACAGTATATCTCCTGACATTCATAGGGAGATGCTCCTTTTCCTGTAACAAAAGTGTGCACAATGTTACTCTTTAGCTTCTTCCCGTCTGCATTTCTGTTCATCTAGTGAAAGAGCAGGGTGTGATGCTAACACACAAGAAACTGTGGACTCCACCGTGCTATGGAAAGAACTCTCATTCTTGCAGAAATCAGTGCAAGCCCACTGGGATTTCTCACCCACTATTGAAAAAAAAATGGAGAAAGTGAAGGAAAATGTGATTCAAAGACTGGATAAAAAGTCTTAGAGGAGAGGATGAAAATGCTCCATTTCTTTAAATTAATCAAGAACAAGATCGTGAGATCCCTTCTTAAAAATCTAGAAGTGCTACAGGAAAAAGGCAGTTCTGAGTGATTATCTCAGGGGAAGGCCAACTGCCAACTGGAAGTCAAAGAAGCACAAATCAAATTGAAAATAATGTACCAGGTTTTTAAGAATGAGAAAAACTAGGCACTGGAACAAATTACCAAGAAGACAGCTAATATTCACCATTTTTGCTGTCTTCAGAATGAGACCAAATAACTTTCTGAAATCAGCTAGGATCTTTAGTGTTAAATGTCAGCTCTTTGTATTTTAATAAATGTTGTAAATTTTCCCCTTTGCTACTCTCTGTATTTTAAACAAGCATTTTGTCCTTAAATCTTATGCAGAAGTAGAGCTCACTGAGTACTTTAACACCCACAAGGCTTTCTTCATCGCTGGGCATTGGGACACTTCAACAGATGTCCATTTTTCAGAAATCAGTAATGCCAGTTACATCTGCAGAGTAGCAGCCCTCTAGAAGCAATGCAACCTCTTATCATATGATGCAGGGGAGACAGAAGCATCTTCTGGTGACAGTAATATATAGGGAAGATCTATAGCACGCCACAAAGTAGTGAGGAGCATAACTGGACCGCCAAAACACATAAAAATTCATATATATATATTTATATGTTTAAGTTAATTAAAAGTTGCGAGGTGTATTTGGGTGAAATATAATTGTGATAGAAGGACTAGGCTATATGGTGGCACCTGGATGTTGATGTTAAGAATAAACCTGTATTTTCGTACATGTTCCACTGATACTGCAAGCCCCTTTATAATACCAGTGGCTGAAGATAAATCCTAGTGTGATCTACAACCAAATATGACACAGCAGAAGAAGCGGCAATAATACAGTGAAGAGAGCAGGCTATGGGGGAGAAGTGCGGACAGAGACACTGAGTCTGGGAGATGCAGACTGGGAGGTCAGAAAAAAGAATACTGGGGTAGAGAGGACTGTGGTATGTTTTGTGTTCTGGGATATGTGTATAATTCTTAATGTTGCTGAATTAAGGGGAATTTCACAGACAGTCCATGAAAATTCGTGCACATGGACATACATTTCTCAGCATCTATGCGAAATCATGAAGAAGTGGCAAAGTGAGAATGTTAAGTTTTGCACTGTTCTGTTTTGCACAGAAGTGAGTACTGTTTGAGGAGAAAGGCAATGAAGAATCTGTTGGCCAGTAGTCTTGGATTAATGTTCTGTCTGCTTTCCTTAATCCTTGGTCATACTGAGAATAGCCAGCTAAGGAAACAATATGGAAAACATGGAGAAAAATTTAAGTGCAAGTTCCAGGTAAATTTAGTTCCAAGTGAGTGCATTCCTTTTAGTGGAGTAATTTTCCTTTTTATTAGTATAAAAGAGAAGTGTAATGTATTATTGCATTTAGTATATTTTTCTCTTCGTAAAAACTCTGGGGGCTTTATACCTGTTCATGAAGTTGTTTATCTGGGCAGATGAAGAAAAGATAAATGCAGCGGTACAGCTCTGATTAAATGTATAGATATAAAACCTGCAATTTTGTGGTGGCACAAAGTGTATTCACAAGCAGATCTGAAGCCAGTACAAATCTGAGCACTTGACACCCCTGGCAAGAAGTCTTCTCTGTTTCAAAGTATGCAAATAAAGATTGAATTGCAGGTTCCCATGAATTTGTTGTAATTTCCTGGGAACAAAATTGTGTTATTGTATTCAAATTGACACACCTAATTACAACACTATTATAAAGCGCTAAAACTCCAACCTGGTTCTTCTGAGGATCCTTTTGAACTCCTGGTGTTTTCACAACTACAGAAATAATAGAGATTCTACAGTTACTATGTTCTGGACCAAAGCTCTCCAACAATTGCTATTAATTGCTAAGCAAAGATGTATCTGATTCAGTAGAAGCAATATTTTTATGCTAATTAGAAAAACAGGATGTTGTTTTCCAGCATTTAACTGGCTGCATAACTAAAAGGAGTAGTTACCTAGAGAGATCCTTACAGTCATGTGCTTAAGTTATCGTAAGCACCTGACTTCGGTGCTTAGATTTTTACAAATATTTTTTTCTCTCCAATGACCCTGCAAGGTGCTGAGACTTCTCTCTTCTTTGTTTTCAATCATATCTAAGAGAAGAACATAGCATGGCTGAAAACAGTATGAATAGTTCTCTACTTACTCAAGTAAGATGTTCTGCTTTTGCCTACTGTACATTTTGTCCAAAGACTTCTTTAGAGAAGAAGCATTTTCTAATCCACCTGTATTCTTCTGCTCTTTTTAAAGCATTTCTCTGCTTTAGTTGTTCACCACCAAAAGTGCTTGACAAGTGAAATGCAGTACATTACATAATATTTCCCTGAAACTAATATCTGTATCACATAGTTTTTTGCTGTTATTTCTTCAGGCTTCTCCAAGTTCTGGTTTTATGATCTATTTATATTGAATATGGCTTTTAAATCTAAGTATTTGGTCCCCATCTTCTTATTTTTTTGCCTGGAAAAAAAAAAGTGTGGCATCAGAGGATGCCACAACAAAAATATCTGTGTCCCAAGCAAGAAGTATCTCAAGCTGGGGAAGTGTTCACTGCTTCATAGCAGATATTCAGCTGCATTTGTCTTGATATCAACTTTGTGAAATAGTAAATGAAAATATTTTCAAAAGAAAGAATTTTAAAGGCTAAAAGTGAGGCAGGGGTATAATAGGAAGGAAATGACGTCATACCACACCAGTGTGCATCAAAATTCCTGTTCATGTCTGTACCAATGCACTTGCTGTTACTGTGTGATGAACGGCTCTTTCTCCACAGTCGATTCTATGGGAAGAGACAGACAAGCTATGTTCAGGGGAAAAAGTGAAAAAAAATGGTGTACCATGTCACTGGTTAGTTAAATGTGACTTTCCACTTGTACTTCTACAGGTCATGTGCCAATGAAGAGGCAAAAGACCAAGGAAGGTTATAAAATCACAATCTGATTGCCAGCAAGGCAATGATGATGTTGGGTAGGATATGAAGTAGTCACATGTGGTCTGATTTCAATGGATTTGGACTGTGGAAGGAAGGGAGAGGGCATACTGTTCGGTCAGGTATGTGAGTTTAGGGGTCCAGATCCAACCTGTCTGTAGGCATTTTACTGACAGCACGTGGAAAGTTGGAAATTTGGTGTGCAGCTGTTGAGATGCATATGTGTAGTTATCCAAATGTAAGCCAAGCTGGGTTGGAGATTGAGTAAGTAAAAGAGTGGGGGAGATTTTTTTTTTTTAACTAGAGTGAAGGATCTAAAAGTCAAAAAACCATCTCAACAACTCAGAATTTCCAACCAATAAATAAAATCCTGGATAAAAAATATCTGCTGTACCTTCATTTATCTCAAACAAAAAGTACTCAGAGAATGGGGCTGCCTCGCAGGAGGAAGGACTGAATTATTAGCTATGCTCTGTCTGATGCAGCACGCTATTCGGCTTGTGCTGGATTGTACCAGTATTTGTAACCCTGCTGCTGAAGGCTGACACAGGTGTTCCCTGACATCTGGAAGTATTAAAATCCCAGGATGAGATTCTGTCATTTCCAAATGCATTTCCAGCAGCTTGGAAGACCCAAAGGTACTGTGTGTCAAATGCCAATTAGTTGCAGTATTTGTTGTGGTTTAAATAGGGCACAGATGCAGAAATCCCAAGCACAGATTAAGAGTCTGGACCATGCAGTTCCAGGATGGAAATTATGCCCTAAACATGCACATTGACGGTTCCCATAAATAGCACATCAGTATGTTCCACAGCCTGTCAAAAAAGCTCTACATACAGAGGGATGGCTCCACGTGTACTCGTAGCCATCCACATTCATCACAGGCATGACATAGAAATCAAAGTGATCCAGAAGTGTTGTCATGGTCTGATCTCTTTCACGCCAATGGATTGCCTGTAAAGCACAGGGGAAACTTATTAAAAGCGTTTGTAATAGTGGTTTTCTTACCTTCCTAGAAAGGCACCCGATGGCATGTGTAAAATAATTGTGCAATTATCTGACCAGTCTACCTCCTAATACAGGCACATCACATCACAGAAATTGCCAAATAGCAAAGTAGCTCTTTGGTTAGAAGTGCCAGAAAAAGGGTGGGTATCAAACTGATACAGTCAGTCAGATACACAGTCTTTTAATGTTAATGGGTGGTCATGAGAGAGAATTGAACCCTATTAATAGGAAGGTTTGAGCTTTTGCTGCTTTTATAAATGATAGGAACCCCAAATACCCCAAAGTAGCATAAAATAAAGCAAGCCACAAAATAACAAGTAGCATTTCAAGTGTCTGCTGTACATAACATTATTTCTTCTGGTTGCATTATGAGCTCAATGCACTTGTATGCTGAGAGCTAGTAAGAGCTACATTGCTAATTTCGCCTCACAGCCTATTTTGAAGGCTTTAGTGATACCTAACTTGGTTGTTGGTCCATGACACAGGGATAAATTTTAACCTAGATAAGTGGCTTTGTTACTATCAGGATAGACTGAGTCCTTAATCATATTTTTTTTTTCTTTATGCCTTACTTAAACCACCTTCTTTCATTTTAAATCCTTCCTAGTTTTCCTCAGGCAATGGACTTTCTCTGACTAAATTAGAAATGTAATTCTTTCAACAAAAGAAAATGACAAAATTAAATTATAAAGAATTATAAAGAATGCCTAGGATTTGCTAGAGAGAGCTAGTGATTTTAATTTGTGTGTGCAGATGTGTAATAATGGATTTTCAAATATTACTTCATGAAGTGATATATAAATAAAATTTGATTTTAAAAGACATAAATTAGATCAAGGCAATGAAGAACCTAAATGTTCAGCTTGTTACTTCTGAAAAATGCTGCAGGGACATGTCACTGGCAAAGTGACAGCACAGCTGGTAATTTTTTGGAGCAGCATGAAAAGGGCAAACACATTTCTCTCCAATGGAACTATGAAGGCTGGGACTATCAGTGGGTCACAAGGTACATGCAGCTGTATCTCTCCCTAACTCCTGTAATCTCCTTTCAACTGTTATAGTCATTGAGGTTTTATAGTTGTGACTGAGGACAGAAATAAACACTATTATTGTTATTATTATCAACACCATCATGATCATCATCATCATCATTATTAGTTCCTTCATGGCCAAACTGTAATTCATGTTTCAAGGACTCATCTCTGTTGTTTTTCTGGCTACAGTACTGGTGATGGTGAAGTCTCGGTCTCATCTAGCTTATTTTTGCTGTGGACTTTGCTGTTATGAAAAAGTGACAATAAACAATATCTCAGGACATTGAATGAACAAGCTGGGCAACCTTGTCTGGGCCAGAAAGGCCTTTTTCCTGGTCCATACTAAGAACTGGGCCAGCAGCTCAGCATGATGAGTTGAGCAAAGATACCCTAAATTCAAAAAGACCAAGGCAATGTATGTTAAGATCCAGGTGTAAACCATGGATGTTGTATCTTTTGGTGTACCTTTGTTCACTCTCCTAAGCAGTGTAGATATTAAAGATAATAAAGATCAGATGTGACCATCAGTCTGTGGCTCCACATCAAGGCTCCTTAGGCTAAGCCCATACTACAGTCTCATCCCATCAGTGATTTACTGGTTTCCATGAACTGGTTCTGTGTGTGTGGCTGGCAGTTGCTGGTCAGAAGGTTTGAAATGACAGTGTCTCTAGCAGGGATGGTACCTTCAGAAGAAGGTGGCTTGTGTGGCCTCGTTCTCTGAATGAGGCAGATCCAGAAAAAAACAGGAACATGAATAGAAAATGCAGCGGCAGGAGGCAGAGGAGCAGTAGCAGCAGGCACAGCAGCAGGTGACACATCAAGCAAGTTCTAAGTAGAGATTGCTAGTGTGCATGCTGGTGTGGAGCTATGCCATGACAGGAGCAGGCACATGTGGGGTACCTGTTGCTCTAGGGAGGCATGTAGGGAAGAACCAAGGGTTGCAGGACAGCTTGAGCTCACTCTGGGTGTCCTCTGATCTATTCCAGGCAGTGTCCGCTGGAGTAACATGGGCATGAGCCACCATGTGCTGCATGACCCAGAACCAAGATAATTCCTTGGATCTGTGTGGCAGTATAGACATAGCCCTAGTAGGTTACCAAATACTTGCTTTTCCTGACATACCATTTCCATTCCTGACCATTCATAATTGCAAACGTCTCTATTGAATTTGCTGCACATTCTTTGAAGTTTCTTTCATGCTTGAGAATGTGTCTGAGCTCTCTTGCATTTGATCCATATGACTTTCTGTCTCTCTCACACACACAAACCCTACTGACATACACATACATGCAGCTTAGACACAAATCTCATGTGTTGGTGTTGTGGAAGTAAATAGATTAAGACTTTATGGAGCTTAGAGCGCACTTGGACAGAGAAGGTAAATGGCATCAAGATTTTTTGCTTTGCTTTGAAAACAGTGATCAGGTGTGATTATCTACTCACATGGCCTATGAACCACAGGCAAAAAGCAGGAGAAATCCATTCTCTAGCATGGATCCCACAGTCAATCCATATGGCATTTTTGGATATTTCCTGGCTTTTAGAAAGCTGAGAAAAGAGAAATTGTATTAAAATGTCACTGTTTTAAAGTGTACCACATAAAAGTGTAAGTGAAAATGGTAACCAAGACAGAAGAAGCATTTGTCTTGTAGGGAGAGCTTAGACTGATCCTTGGCCAGGATACTGCTCTCAGTTACATTCGCGTGCAGTCAGAGAGCCACATTCAGACTGCTTGCAGTAAGCTCCTAACGTAGACACCAAGATTGCAGCAAGACCTGAGGTCAAAGGAACAGATCGCCACCTATGCATGGCAACAAACTAGATTGGCTTCGTAGTCAACAGAGAAGGGTATCCACCATGACAGTATTTCACGCCTTTGGATGCTGGTGTAGATGTGAGAACTTCTTTGTGACCCAGCAAGGAAGCTAATGTGGTCAAATAAATGCCTTTGCAAAGGTGATGCACCTTACTAGAAGAACTTAGGAAACTTCTAAAAACCTCAAAAATATGCATATAAGTACAGATTTAAGAAAGTGTTACGGCCAAAACCGATCACCTTACATTAGTACTGGGAAAGTTTTTGCAGTAAGTCACAGCTGTACCTTCAGAACATAAAGAGGTCGTTTTTCATATGATGATCCAATATATATTTTCTGGAGGAGGTCAGAATGGACTTTCACTACTTCTTCCATCCAGTGATATATCTGCAAGGATAAATAGATCTTCTAGTAAATAGATCTTCCCCCTGTCATTTTCCTTCATCCCTGAAAGTTATCTAGACTTAGACTCATTCTTCTTCCCAAAATCCTTCCTATTTAGCTGATGGGAAAGAAAAACTAGCAATTCAGCCCACTTACCACTTGCCTGACTGTAATTTTTCTTAAACAGTATGGTACAGTCACAATACCATCCAAATATAGCCCTGAAATTCCTCTTTAGTTCTATTTGGTTAAATTATTTTTAATTTAATGTTCTAAATATTTATATGTTGTTTTGCGACTTCATTTTTCTTCTGTATTGACTGAATTTGAATGGCAGTTTGAGACAATACATGTATGAGATATTTTGTGTGGTATTTCTTTCTTTATGAAGGCATTCAGTAAATAATACTCTCAGTGTTTGAGCAATACAATGGTAATTATTTACCTGTTGATGACTTTTTTCCCTGTCTCCTTTCTCAACCATGAGACAAATTTCACCCCTTGAATCTACAGAGGATTACAACAAAAATATCTTACTTCTTTCATTGAATGGTAGTTTTCATAATATGATGAAGATCTGCGTGGGCTGGCTGTGTCATTGATAGTCTGTTTTTCAATAAGTCCCTGAACATCTCCCATTGAGACTCTGAATCAAACAAAGAAAGAGCACAACCTCCTGTTAGATAAATGACAAACAACTTCACAGAAACATTCATGACAAGAAATAAAAAATACATACTTGTGTTGGATGGTCAGTTGCCTTAACTGAGCCTTTATGGTATTTGTGCTGGATGCCCTGACGTAGAAATGGACTTCTCTGTCCTTCCTGATATTTTCAACCACAACAGGTTGCCAGAGAATGACCTGAAAAGTTTAGAAAAACATTTTATTTGTTTTACCAAGGAAAGAAAAAAAAAAAACATTTAATAAGTATTTTGAAAATAATCGAAGAATATATTTTCAGTTTAAGATGCCACTTGTAACAAGCAGGGTAATGTTCCCTGTGTTGTGTTAGAGCATTCTAACACAACAGGTGTTAGCCGGTAACGAGCGGTGTCCCCCAAGGG
>NW_010101049.1:0-11836 GCF_000699245.1 Pterocles gutturalis
TTTTTTTTTTAAATGGCAATGAAGATGCACAGGAGAGTTAATGAAGCCAGTCTTTGGTGTTGAATGGTATGATTCTAATAACTACTATAGACTCCATTTCTTGAATGCCTTTCTTCAAATGAGCTTGAGAAACTTATTTCCAGGATATTCTAATGTCTGAAAATTTGGGGAGCCCACCGTAATTTTTTTTCCCAAGGAGTGTGACCACTCTGGCTTCTGCTGACTTTATCCACAGTGCCAATTACTCAGCATTTCTGAAAATTCATCCCTAAGAGTCTCAAGCTAATATCTAAAATTAGATATGTCTGAACCATACCCTGTAATCTCCAGCAGCGCCAGGGCTCTGAGTTCGTTTCGTCTCTTTTTTGAACTAGTCTCACACAGGCTGCCATCAGCCCACAGTTTGGTAATTGCACACTTGCAAAGAGACAGCGGCATATTCCCTGAAATGTCAAAAGGAAGAGAAAAATCTTCAAGTGTGTGTGGTCTTGTGGCTTAAGACAGGGACGAAGTCAGCATTCCCAAGGGCTAATCCCAGCTTTGTCGTTTTTCTGTGATGTTTTCAGCAACCATACACACCCCTTTTCCATATCTATAAAGTGGTTATAAAGTTCAGCAACCTCTGAAGATGAATTTATTCATATTAGCAAGTTTCTCCTCAGAAAATCACATGCGAAATACTCTTTTTCTTTTTTAATCTGGCATCTTTTGTTTTCTCTTTCTGAAGTGCTTTAATGCAAACCTTTCTGCTTTCTCCAGGACTTCCTGAGGTACAGTGAAAAAGCTGGTCTGGAGTGCTCTGATATAGAGGTATGTTTTCATGTCCTGGACAATAGCGCTACGTTATCTCATGGCAGTTTATATAGAGAAATGAAGACCTCAATATTCCTTTGACAATAGTTGAAGATCCTGCTGGTATTCTAAATGTGGTATTTCTTTGTAGCTTAAGTCAGAATTAAAAGATGAAGGCGCAGTCCTGCACTGTATGTGCACCATCCTCTTTTAGACATTACCTTCAGTGCATGGGGCCCTCACCATGAATAACTGCCAGCAGTGATCGTGCTATTGAAGTTCATTATTTGACAGTTTGCTTTGAGGAACTCTCTGATTCTTTTGTAACAACACAACATCCTTTTTCCTCAACAGAAAGCAGTTGAATTAATGTGCCTTGTACCGAAACGTTGCAATGATATGATGAACCTGGGTCGCCTCCAAGGCTTTGAGGTATTCATTTGCATTCTGATTATAGTAACAACCAGGCAAGGAAAGGTATTTTATCTTTCCATGATCCTCTCTACGGTCTGCCCTAGTCCAGGCCATTTACCTAATGCTTGTTCTTCTCCAGCACCGAGCTGCATGCTTTGGTGAGGTTTTGAAGGTGTGGTTGATATACCTGTCACTCTGAACTTGTGACAGTCTATTGTTTCTTCAAAATGTGAGGTCTGTAACAGCTTCTGCAAGCTTGAATTAGATTTCTTATATCTATTGCCAGAGCAAAATAAGCGGTGAACCAGAATGTTCTGCCTATGAGGAAGGTAACCTAGCATTAACGTGTTAACAGCTCCCTCTGAGTTTGGCAACACCCAGGAGGGAATGTGAGTTATAACCCCACAGGTTACAGCTTGTGGTTTGTAACTAAGCCAAAGCAGACTTTGGCAGTCCTGGTGAGCTGTCTTATCTCCCAAATGAAGTCAAGTTTGTCTTACTGAGTTATGCATCATAGCATTCCTTCAAACAGGTAGGTCCTGGTTTTGTGCACCTTCAGAGGTGTTGTGTCATCGACTGCTGGCTTAGGGGTGATGAAGAGCTCATGACTAGAGGGAATTCAAGGTGCTACAGTAACAAACTACATAATGGGAACAGTGTTTGAAATGAAGTATACAAAACAGTGTACTTGAGACCTCTTGCTTTTGGTTTTATATGCACAATCAGTAGCAATGAGAACGAAGAAAATCTGTGTTCTTTTCCTTAAACTAAGGTCTTGATTTACAAGATTCCTGCTTTGATAACTTAGAGGGGATATGTCTCATGTGAATTCAGTGCTGCTTGGAAAACTTGGACTGCACGGAACAGAGCAGATCATCTGGTGGGACCATGGTGGGTCAGGGTTTGTAATGTTGGCACCTTGTCTGCTTCTCAGGGCAAGCTGACAGCTCAAGGCAAGCTGCTGCAGCAGGACACCTTCTACGTGACAGAGCAGGATTCTGGAGTTCAGTCTCGACCAAAGGAGCGTAGGGTGTTTCTTTTTGAGCAAATAGTTATCTTCAGCGAACTCCTTAGAAAAGGATCTTTAACACCAGGCTACATGTTCAAGAAAAGTATAAAGGTAAGAAACAGAGAGGGAGAGGCTTATTCTGTTTGGTGGTCAGGTAAGAAAATCTGAGCAATTTTCTGTACAGTGAGACTGGTCCATACTGTCATAGGTGGACAGCAATTTACAGAAAACATTTGCATTTACCTTTCAGTGGATCAGAAGTTGTTTAAGACCATCTCAAAACAAAAAACAAAAAACCACTGTATGTCTAAATTTACTGGCTAATTTTTACAAGAAACACAGCCAGGGCAGGTCCTCTGTCATTCATAGCTCTGAGTTAGCAAATGTTGCTACAAAGCCTGCAATAGTCAGAAAAAGTATACAATAGTTGCTTTTAAGCATGATCATAAAAGGTGGGGGATGTTGTAGTATCCAAAACAGTCATCTTAGGCCAAACTAAGTCAACATGAAGCCTCTGTGTGACATTTCTAGAAATACTCTCCCTAATGGGGGGAGGGCTCTTAGTACAAATGTGAATGTTGCAAGAAGTCAGAACTATTTCAAAACCAAACAAAAACACACAGAGAGTTCTAAAAATGCAGCCATGAAGAATTATAAAATCACCTAAGCTATAAAGAAAGTTTTAAGAAAATAATTTTGGTTTTAAATAATCTTTCCAGATTATGGGGCTCGGACTAAAAGTAAAAACTGACAGTAACCAGGGAAAATACTTATTTGTTTGTTTAAGCAGCTTTATGTTTGTTTGACAAATGCAAAGTTAACCTCTGAAATGGTAAGTGAAGATGAATGAATGCAACACCTCTCCTGGTAGAACAGCCTTTGCTGTGCCTGCAGAAAGAGCAAAGTCACTGGTTCGTTTGAATGCCTTGATCATTCAAATCTGAGAAAGCAGTGTGGGATTGATTTCCTTTCAAAAGATGCAGGTTAAAGAGAGATGTGGGAGAATACATTGTGTTTGCTCTAAATTTTAAATGGTACATTAATATGAAATAGAAGAAGACAATATCAGGTGAAATAATGCATATTAACCATATATAAGTAAACAAATCTATGATAAACAGCATGTTTACTGTAATGAAGGCATCATCTTGGCTGACAGAAACTGCAGCATTTACTGAAAAGCCCATATCCGTTTGCAAGTCAAAGTCAGTGTATTTCATAGTTTCCAACCAACTAATAAGTTATAAAGGGAAAACCTGAAGTGTACAAATAAACAATCGTCTTGACTTAGATGATCAGCTTTGATTTCATCTTATTGCTGATTTAAATAATTCTTAAAGTTGGAGATGGAAATAACATGAATAATTTTTACTTCAGTTTATTGTATGTATAACAATGAGGCTTTTATCTGCAGGAAACAATTCCCGAATTGTATATTGTAGATAAAGAGAGAAAAATAAATCTCTCCTAATGTCAATAAAATTAGCTTGCCTCAAGGGCATGAGTTGCTTTTCTAGTTAAACAGCCTATGAAAGTAAGGCTGTTCACACTGCCTGAGTTTGAAATTTTTGTGTGATAATTTTCCAGTCCTTCTTTTCTTCCATTTGGCAAACAGCTCCTTCTCCTGTTCATTGCCTACAGCAAGTGTGGGATCCCCCGTGGCTCCATGTGCTTCTCCCCACCGCAGTGTGGAGTCTGTGTGCCGGCAGCTCTCACACCCTGCCTCCCAGCCCCTGCTGCAGCTTCTGGCTGCTTCTGCATTTCTCTCGTGTTTTCCCACACGATGAGCTGCGGCCCGCAGTGGAGCAGGACCATTCCCTGTCGCAGGACTATTCCCTGCTTCTCTGTGCCACCTTGCCGTGGTTCCCCAGGGAGAGGCACTTTGTCCAAAGTGTCACACAAACAGGCCACCTCATCACCTGTCTTTCATAACCCTGCCCTAAAAGTGGGTACCCAGAAATGGCATCTGGTCTGAATTTGTGAGCTGGATTTACACTGTCATCTAGGACCAAGTTTCTTTGACCTTGGTTCAAGTGCTGACAAGATCCTGCTGGGAGGGTGGAAGCTGTCTTCGCAGCAGTTGTCAGGACTGACTAGCCATCTTTGGCTGGCTTTGATACCATCTGTGGTCACAGTTGTCCAGTTCTCTGGGAGACACTCCCTGAGAGATGTAGGCAGTTTCCCTGCTGGTCACATCCTCCCATGCAGCAGGACCTGGCCAGTGCTGGAGATCCCATTTCTGTCCTGTGTCACAGCCACTGCTGAGCTCTGAGGTCTCTCTGTTAGACTAAGAAGTGCATATGACTTCAAATGCAGCCGTTCTGGTCTGTCAGGGAGATGAGGCTCCCAAATATTGTTCTCTGAGGTCTGTCACACTTGGACTGTGAAAGAAGCTTCATCATGATGTCCTACATTAACAAAGAACCCTTCTTCATGCAGTGAGGTAGCTAGCCTTTAGAAATTGCACATCCCTTCTTGGATACTTCTCAGCTGTATACCTTTCAGACTCTCAGAATACGTAAGTGGGTAGCCTCGGCAGATGCATCTCCTGAGACACAAACAGGAGGTTAGAGACTCTGACCTACAAGCTTTTTTCCTGGAGTCATATCAGGGTTGACTTGCTTGCTTTGGCTATCAACCAGAGGAGCAAGAGCTCAGCACAAGAGGAAGAGCACTGTCCAGGCTCACTGTCTGTCCCTTTCCATGTCTCTGTGTCAGAGGAGTGCCTGGTGTCCCTCTAATTTCACAGGGACCCTCAGAAGAGAAGCAAGAGGCTTCTTCTGCTTTGCAGTTTGAATGCTGGACAGTATTCAGGTGTGGAGTGGATCTCTCCATACCTTGACAGATATTCAGAGCAATTGGAGATAGAATTCTTCCAGAGGGATGTTATTGCCTTAGTCTTTAAAGCTGTCTACTGTTGACATGAAGACACTCTCTAATTTTTGGAAAGGCTATGGCAACCTATTCTTGTTTACTACCATAGATACAAGGAGCTCAGGAGAAGTTAAAGTTATGGGTAGACTTAAACAGAAGTCTCACAAGAGCAGGACAGCAGACAAAATTGCCATCCATGAGATTTCCAGAAAGAGTACCTGTGTCTACAGTCAAGTGAAGTGCACAGATGACAGTGTAATATGCTAGAAATAAGATCTGTTGGAGCATCAGGGGAGAATTGCTCTTTTTTTTTTTTTTTTTTTTTTTAAATATTCCTGAGCATGGCCCATTCCATTTTTTAAAATACTCTAATGACTGAGACTTTCTTTCCTGTGGAGGATAAGAAATGTAAACACTTCTTTAAATTGGGGGAATTATAGACTTTAGTAAGATCTTAATAAGAACATTTTAAATCTATTTATGGGTTACAGTAAATTTTTAGCACATCAATCAGGTCTATGTTACGTTAAAATAGAAGTTGTAATTCAAGACAAGGCAGGCAGATGCCTGGTACATCTGTCAGAGCTTTATTAAGCATCATATTTAAGCTTAAGATTTATCTGCCTAAATCTAGGTGAGGCAAATTCTTCTGATTATTATCTGACAGTCTGTTATTGGACTCAATCATTTTCAGGATTTTTTCACGACAATTTTATTCTGATTCTTGAGTAATGTTAACTCGTGCTGCACATAACACATGCTTATCTTGGCTTGTTTCAGATGAACTACCTTATCATTGAAGAGAACGTGGACAATGATCCCTGCAAGTTTGCTCTAATGAGCCGGGAAACATCAGAGAGAGTCATTTTACAGGCAGCTAATCCAGAAATTCAACAAGCTTGGGTACAGGACATCAACCAGGTCCTGGACACACAAAGAGATTTCCTAAATGGTATGTACGTGGTCTTTGCTCTGTTTCCCAAACTGTGACACTAAATGGGATTTAGAATCTTTGTGTCTTTGTTCCCTCTGTGACAAAAACATTCAGAGACTTGTTTCACAAGGAAAATCCCAAGGAGAAAACTAGACCCTAGTCTGCCTGTCATTAAGCACTGGGTCAAGTGGTATCCACAGAGTACATGGAAAAGAGCCCTCAAAATTTACAGCTGATCTTTGAAAAGAGTGCCACTGTACAGAGGTCTCTGTCCTGCATGCCAGGTCTGCCTGATGGGAAGGTGAAGGATGGGAGAAGGGCTAAGCAAGCCTGATCTGAACTGCTGTGTGGCTCCAGAGCCCACCCTGAAGAACTTGCTAAAGCCCCATTTTGCATTAAAGACTGCAGATCCTTCTGTCCTGGCTCCATTAGCAGCATCTCATGGACTGATTTTGGTAGCTTGACTGGTCCCTGCTTAAATACGTGGTGGGTCCGTGAGCAGCTGCCCTGCACGTACCAGTCAAGTTCATGTTCCAGTCTCAAGTCCCTCCATCGATCATGTGCCTTTGGTGGTACTTTTGTGCAGGATCTTTTAAAAATGCTGATATCACCTGGTGCTTTCCATTCTACAGGGAGATTTTAAATCTAATCCCTTCCCAAGACCATGTTGAAGCCAGGTTGCCATTGTATCTGCACAGTATCTGCCACTTAGAACAAGGCATATCCCCAGGAACCTCCTGTTTAACATGTGCTACAAGCTGAGGACAGGAGCTGGGACAAAGGCTGCCTCACCATCCACCCCCTTACAGGTCCAAACTCTGCAGGGCAGCAGCTGCTTTCAACAAAAAATGAAAGGGAGGGCAAGGAAATATCTGGGCTTGTTTCTCCTAGGAACCATAGGAGGTGTGCCTGATCAGGGGCCTTTCCAAAATGTCAACTTTGCTTTAGGAATAGATTTGGGTGGTTTGAAATAATATTTCAAATTAAAGCTGTGTTAAAAAAAACCCAAAAAAACAAAAAACCCAACCCACACATGATCAACAAAAGTGTGGATTTTGAAAATAGAGAGGAATCAAATCCGGTTAACAGTTTTAGCTTGTTCTTGGTTCTGATTGGGTGAGGGAAGGAGGGAGAACCAGGACTAGAGGAAAAATGTAAAAATAGTGTCTCTTTGTTTGTTTGTAAGCAACAAAGAGGGAATCATTACTTTGGAAGCTTCCAAAATTGTTTTGTATTATTGATTTCAAAACAGCTTTTTCTAAAATTGAGCTTATATTAGAGAACAGTTCTATATTTAAAAACGTAATACATGTTCAATAAGGAGTCTTATTTGCTTGAATCAAAATCTTTTGGCTTGGCACAATCTGTTAGCTTTTTTTGATTTTGGGTTTTGATGTTCTGTTTTGTGGATTTTTTTGTTGCAAAATCTGAAGAGGCTCTTTCAGTTCACATCAAAACAAAGGTTGTCTTTTCTTCAACGTTGAGGTTTTGTAGTCCTTTTAAAATTTTAATTTAGCTTAGTTTTACTTTTCAAAAGTTAACTGGGGAAGGGTTCCAGCCAAAAGCTATTTGTGACAGTTCAAAAACTATGGCTGAGCTGAGAGGGGAAATGGTGTTTCAGCTGTGATTCCAAAACATGATACTGGATATTCATGACTTGCGATTGAAAGAGCCTCATACAACCATGGTAAAATGATTCCTTAAAGAGACTGGTGAGATGAGCAGTCTGAGTTCTCTAGTTTGACCAGTTGGTACCAAAACTTGCTGGTTTTGTGTCAGTGCAGCTGGCTTTGAATGAGGGTTTATTGGAATAAAAATAAATTCCAGAACTTGTTAGCTACAGAAATTTTTTTAAACCTTGTGAGAACTCCACAGGCACTATTGCAGAGGTTTTTTTATCCCTTCCACATCTTTCTTTCTTATTATTTTTGGTATATTCCCTCCTGCCCTCCCAGGTCTTACGGCCCTGTGAGCTCCTTTTTCTATGAAGCATCTTCATAGCCCCTATTTAGCCTGTCTCCTGTGAGGCCAGCGAGGAGTTTGGTGGGTTAGGAACATAATCGTCTGTATTTCTAAAGCTAGAAGTAAAAATAGATTTATATTAAAACACAAGCTTAAGGATTTACTTTAAACCTATAAATAAGATCCAAGAAAATGATATTGTAGCTAGCAGAGCCTGTCCCAACCAGAACAATTTAAGTGGCTTTTAGGATGTAATCTTATTGAGGCTGACTAATCTTTAAATACGTTCTTTAGCTTTGCATTTCATTAAAGCGGATGTTTTCTGTCTTTAAAATCATATTAAATCCACGCTGAGCCAATGCTGCATAAACTTAATAACAAAATATTCCCTGTGAGTTCTTGCCCAAGCTGTCTCTGATTTTCTCTCTTCAACAGGGAAGCCCTAAAGAGTGCAGGGCTATGTACAAAGCACAGCGTTTGTATCCACAGTTCATAAATGTAAAACTTGGTGTAATTACACTGTAATATTCAAGCTTTTAATATTTTTCCTTGGAAAAGCAAAAGCTGCTAAGCCTGAGAAACAGACTGTGCACCAAATGATTGGCTGGAGTGACTGCTCTTTCATTTCGCTTTAAGAAGCAAGCTTTAAAGAAAATACATCACTGATGGATATATTTCATAAGGAAAATGCCATTGATCTGTACCTTTTTTTTTTTTTTAAATCATATTTTGTTGGAGTTTTTGAGAGAGAAAGAAAGAGCACACAAGTACGTGGGCACTGATTTTTGCCAGAAGCCCGTAAGTATACTAACAGATGTTGGACAGGAGGCTGGAAGCCAGGCATCACTGTGACAGTTAACGGTGGGATTAGTAGTCATGAGTGGACACTCAACTAAATACCCTTTAAAAGCACTGAGTAGGATAGATTGTTTCAAGATAGACTGATAAGTATTCATTTGGGTCTTACTGCTAAAGACCTTGCAGCCTAATCCGCTGTATATACTAGAAAAATGTCACCATCACCGTCAAAAATAACTGTCAAAGTTCTCCCCAACCTTCCTTCTCCTCAATGGCCAATCTGCAGCAGGACTAAAGCATTTTCAGCTGCAGTTGAGGTAAGCGAGTGAAACCAGTAGTCACTGTGGCATAAATGCGAATCACTTCTGTGACAAGGGTCACTGTGTAGGTGTTGGAGCCAAGTAATCTTCCAGATTGCTACAGGTCTATGTTTGTGTCCTTTTGAAGAAAATGTTGATCTGGCATCCTCCTTGATTTTTTTTTTTTAGTGTCTTGTTCTTTAGTGTAAGTGATTTCTTGTTGGAGTAGTCCTGCCTTTCTCAGGAAGGGGAATGCTAGAGAGTATGCTGTGTGGTGCTGAGCCTTTCTGGTTTTCTTTCCTCTTCCTCTTGTTGGGAAAGACATTCCTTCTGTTGTGGTTCCCTGGTTGGGCTTATGCTGTGACATTATGTCCTCCGTCTGCCTCTTGCTAGACTAGTCTCTCTGCATTCCAGTAGGTTTAGTCTGGTGCATGTACACAGTATTAACTGATGATAAATCATCCATTAGAGCCACATGACATGCAAAAACCAAACCCATAGGTCTGGGGATGGTAGTCTGAGTCTAGCGAATTTATTCCTTTCCCATTCACTGGGAGTCCCAGCCCTGATCCCTTGTCCTCCAAACATAACAAATTCTTTATTTCTTTACCATCTGGCATTTTTATCCTTCCTTTTCCCAGTGTAAACTCTCTCCATGACTACAAAATGTACGCTCTCACAAGCAGACATCTTTTAAGCCTTATGAAGCTGTTTAATGTTGCTTGTGGATATTTTCTGGACAGGTCTGGACTGCTGGGATTAATGTCTTTGTGCTGTCTATACTTCCTCACTTGCTGGTCATTTCCAGTGGTTTCCCTGAACCAAAGTAGTTAATATGGAAAGCACAGAGAGAGACAAGTTGCAGTGCATCACGTCTGAGGAGTATTTAGTAGTCACACTCCCTTGGGAATACACAAATGAGACTTGTGGGTCTTGACCTGTGTTTTCTGATCACAGCAAAATTCACTGTAAATGAGCTGTGCATCCGTTATCCAGGTTTGCATTTATTTTGACTACAGGTAGAAATGAATCTGTGTGATTTCAAATAAAATGAATGCAATTATGTATGCTATGAATGGCAAACATTTTATCCCACTGTGTTGGTCAGCGAAGCTGTTCTTCACAGTAGCATGGGGTGCTGTGTTTGGTTCATGCGCAGTACAACATAAAACGCTTGCGTCCAGTGCTGCCATGAATGCTCTGTGTGCTTCCATGGGCGGCATCTCCTGTTCCCACACGCTCTCTGCAGCCCTTTGCAATGTCATTGAAAGCATATAGCTAATTCTTGTCCTCTTTTGCAGCGCTGCAGTCTCCCATAGAGTACCAACGCAAAGAAAGTAGCTCAGCCGTGCTGAGGCCCCAGGCCGGTAGGGTCCCTCAGCCCAACAGTAGACCCTATTCTTCTGTTCCAGTAGGGTCTGAGAAGCCTTTGATGGCTACAAACCGTAACCCATCTCTCCCACCCCTGAAGATATCTACCTCCAACGGCAGCACAGGGTATGAACACTCACAGCCCGGAGACAAGTATGAACAAAGCAAGGTACTGAGCTCATCTGATACAACATGATCTCATAGCTCATTTCTTAAACCATAGGTGATCTGTGAGGTTAGCTTTAATTATCAGCTAACCAGGTCAACAGGTATCAACATACTGAAGTGATGGTGTAAAATGTGATTTGGGATTAAGTAGAGACTGCAAAAGCTCTGGCGTCCAGACAGGTGGCACTTCAGCTGGGAGATGGAGACAGAGCCTGACCCTGGAGCACTGATCCCATTCTTTTTGGGGCACTGTGTTTGCAGACCATATCCATTGGCAGTACTGGCAGCAGCAATATTCAGGCTTCTCTAATATCCATTAACCATTCCTGAAGAGATCTACTCTGATGGTATAGAAGAGTTTAGACTTTTTCCCATGTAACAGCTCACAGGGTGCCAGCTAAAGGTTACAATTTGGGTGCATGTGCCCTGCACACAAACCACCAAAGAGTCAGTAACCATCAGTGGTGTTTGGACCCTGCTTCTGGCTGTGGTTGACCAAAGCCACTTTCCAGTATGACCTATATTTAAGATCATGAGATGTGTGAGTATTCATTCAGCTTCTAACCTTTAGCCTTCATTGGACTTTCCCCCCGTTTGGCTCAGCACAGATCATTCATCTCTGACACCTTACAAATGAGCACGTGGCTGGGGCACCAGCAGCAGCAGCTGTGAAATCCAAAATGAAATAGGAGGCTGGTTTGTGTCAGCTTACTGCCACCTTTCAGATCCTTAAAATCCTTTTCTACCAGTGTGAACTTTAAGTGTTTTATATCTTTTTCCCTGGTACAGTTAGGCTGGAAGTGAAGTGGTGGGATTGCTGCTGGAGAAGGCAGGTTCCTCAGCGCTGCCTGCTCACCGGTTTCTGTTGTGTCGGTTTCCACAGACTGATTTGGGAGGGTGCAATGGGACCTCTTCCATGGTGGTGATTAAAGATTACTATGCACTGAAGGAGGATGAGATCTGTGTGAATCAAGGAGAGGTGGTTCAGATCCTGGCTATCAACCAGCAGAACATGTTCCTGGTGTACCAGCCTGCAAACGACCACTCTCCGGCCGCTGAAGGATGGATCCCCGGCAATATCTTGGCTCCCCTCACTAAATCCACTACAGAAAATAACGACGGAAGCATCAAGTAAGTGCCATGTTGGCTTCGCTGGGAGCACTATGTGGATTTTTTGAGGAAAAAAAAAAAAGTAATAAGTAAAAATAAACAAAC
>NW_010101049.1:11874-15638 GCF_000699245.1 Pterocles gutturalis
AACAAGCTGACTGGTCAATCCGCAGCATCGGGCAGCCATGGTGGATAGCTCGGGTTTTGGTTATTTTCATTTTGTGGGGTTTTGTTTATACTTTGGAGAGAAATAAAACCATAGATGGTTAAAGACATGTTTTACGTTACACCATTTTACAACAACATGGACCTTCTTGACTGGACTTATATTTATGTTGTATTAAGTTGCTAATCTATATATTGGTTATAACAGCATCTAGCAAAAAAAAACAGCACAAAAAAATCCAGGCCCCGTGTTGGACTGAGGTTCGCTTCTCAAGGAGGAGAGATTTTGTTGTCTATGGCAATTTCCTTGTACAGCTTGTATCTTTTTTATTTTGGTTTGTTTTATTTTGGTTTTTTTTCTGTTCGCAGTAACTTTTGTAACATATTTTTTTGGTTTGCAAGACCCCCATCCAAGTACATTCCTGTATAAAGTATTTTGCACTATTTAAAAAAGAGAAAAAGAAAAGAAACAAACTCATATTGATGAAGTCAGGTTGTGCAATATAATGGATAGTCGCAATGTTCATCATTGTACCTGTAATGTAACTAATTTTAAATGTACTATTTTAAATATGTAAAATAAATTTTCACCATGAGCATGTTTTAATGAGGTAAAAGAACTAGTTTGACCCTTTTTTTGTTTTGGTTTGGTTTGGTTTTTTTTGTTTATAACATTTTGTTGCTTATTTAACAAATGTGTGGATATATATTTTTCTTTTCTGATTTTTAGAAATTTGTCAGTCTGAAATGACTAATGCAAGAAAGTGGTTTTTTGGTATTAAATACAGAAGGTACAACCCTCTTTTCAGTAATACCTGTTGATTTCTTTTAACATCTAAAATGCGTAGATGGTAATGCATGATGTATGCTACAGACGGTGTTACTTTACACAAGTACCTCAAGGCGCAGAATTGAACACAAGGACAAATTTTGTGACAGATTCACTAGAAATAATAATTTGATCTCTGCTGCAGTTTCAGTTAAGAGAAATTATGACTTGACCTGTCAGCCAGTAATGAATGCTACTATGAATTGCATGTTAAGCCAAAGGAATTGCTTAGCACGTCTCTTGCACATCTGCCACGGCCGTTCCCAGGTTCCTCTCTAACCACGATATGCAACCACGTGCCCTTACATTCGTCCACAGCACCAGGCTCCTAGTGAATACTCTGATTTCATGGTCGCTTGACAGTCAAATTCTGCGTCAGATTACATAGTCGTATGAATTGTGGCCAGGAAGAAGTAACAAAATTGAAAGACACATGCATTGCACTTCTTTCTCACTGCAGTGAGATTTAAAGTCTTAGATCACACTTTCAGACTCAAACAGCTGAAACAACCCTGAAACCAAAAAGATGCTTAAATAATAGAAGTCCAATGGGTAAAAAACAACCTGGAGCAAGTGTTATCTTCTGCCCTGTCTAGTCTGCCAGATCATATTGACTAATTAGTATACGTAATAAAACTGTTTCTTCTGTTGGCAAATACCCTACACAAAGTATGTGGTAGATCCAGTAGCGTTGGCACCACTGAGAGGTCAGGGTCAGGGTGTCCATCAGCCACATCCTTGACTCTTACCATATCTTAAAGGAAAACGGAACAGTCCTGAAGTGCTGGATAACTTCCCCTGCTCTGCATATCTAATTTGGACCTCCTCCAGAAATGCCCAAATACCAGACAGCGCTTACTGTCTGCCTGAGACGTGCAGAGCTCTCTGGTGCTCCTTGTGCTCAAACATGACTGCCCATGCCAGCTGTTTGCAGTGGAGACACTAATCCTGGTTGCAAAAACAGTCTGTGTGACCCAGTTCAGCCTTGTGTCAGTGGCAGCCAGCTGTTGGGAGGCCGTTAGTTTACTTTTTTTTTTTTTTTAATTGGAGCTATTGTATAGCTCCCATCAGGAGCTGAAGCATAACCAAAAAAACGCTTAGGAACCAGACGCAGTGTTTGTGGGGGAGCGTCGGCTGTGTGGGGCATCCTTCGAGTCCTACCTTGCTAACATACTGCGTTTTATTGGCATCGCAGGTGGTCGTTGGATTACAGGCAACTTGCTTTGTAAAATGTATCAAGGTACTGTAGACATGACATGTGCCAAACATTGGGCTTGAACATGCAAATCAAATTTGCATGACTTAAAGGTGGGCAGATGCTTCGAACCTGGATCCCAGCTCATCACACTGCTGTTTTGAGAGCTTTCTGCTTTGGACAACATACCCCTTCCCAAATAACCCCCTGACCCCAACCTGTTCACTATTTAAATCAAATGAAACCCATATTAAGAATTGTTTTGATTTTATCTTGATTTTTTATGTCTGCTTTGATATGCAATTTCTGTTGTCAACACAGCATTGCCCTTACAAAGGGTGACGTGGTCTATTTTTTTTTTTTTTCCAAGAGTAAGGTCATAAGAGCAGTAATGAGGGGTGAAAAATGTACTGGAAATCATGCCTGTTGCGATGCTAGCCAAAAACCATGGACTGACTGATGTCCTGTCTAACCGGATTGTCAAAAACAAATGGGCAATTCTTGGTCTTGACAGGCACAGTAGAGCTTGTCATTCTAGGAAATGACTTATCTCTTGGAAAGTTAATGATGTAGCTCCTATTTGTTGAGCTGTTCATGTTCTGAGCAACATGTAGGGAGCAACACCTTGAATTTCTTAGTTTCTTTTTTTTTTTTTTACTCTGGTGAGTAATCTATTAAGATAATTCACATGTATTTACATTTGTTTCACTGCTTTTAACCAACAAGACTGAGGACCAAATTGGTCTTTTAACTGTAGTAAAAATAAAATAAATTTCTATTTGTGCAAGCCAAAGTCCCAGATGACCAAGTTCTAGTTGCCTGCTTCCATCATGGACTTTTTTTTTTCCTGCTCCATGCATTTAAACAGCAAGTGTGGCACAACATCTGCTTTGCAGAACAGTTTGGTTTGGTTTTTAACTTCAACTCTCATTGCTCAGATTGGGATAGGCATATTGGCAGTGGCTTTCACCTTCCAGGGAATTGCAGTAGTAGCAAATGTGGATGCTGGCTCCCCTCTCCAAATCCTTCCTTCCTGCTATGATTTGCTGTTTGATTGCTGCGTTTTTTGGTACAACAGGAAGTCATGTTCATGGCATACCCTGCGCATGAGAAAGCGGGCGGAAAAGGAGAGCAGTGGCAAAAATGAAGCCAATGGGCCACGTAAATCCAAGGATATTCTGGGGAACAAAGTCTCTGTTAAAGTGAGTAAGGCCATCTGAAAGCTGTGTGCTGCTCTCCTGCTTCCCATCCTTTTCACCCCCTATAGCATCCTCTCCTGAGAGAGGGAGGGGGCGGCGATTTTGGGTTTGTTTTTTGTTTTTTTTTGGGTTTGGGGTTTTTTTTCCACTTTAGTTATCTTTTTTTTTTCTTTTTTTGTAGTATCCATTTTAGCAGGATTTTTGCATGCAAGATAAAATGCAGCCTTTGTTTTTCGTTTTCTTTTTCCTGGCATCCCACATGCAAGTAAGTAATCTTCATTAAAAAAACAACTACATATATGGTTAAATAACTGTTTTTAAAATTAGGGATTTACTGACCACTGACCTAGCCCGATCTGCAGCTCCATCAGAGCAGCTGCAGCAGTGAGGAAGCCACTGGGTGAACCACTGGCCTTACTGAAGGTGATGAGCTTTCATTAGGCCAGTGTTTCATCACATCTTAAGATAAGGAGTTCTCAACCTTGAGATGCCTAAGGTTTTTGGTCTGGGGAGATGGTCTCAAT
>NW_010101049.1:15669-40625 GCF_000699245.1 Pterocles gutturalis
ACAGGGCAGAGATGCTGACTCGGTCATGCCAGGAGAGGGTCTCGTGTGTGTCTCTGTGTGTGCGTGTGTGTGTGTCTGTGTCTGTCTCTCTCTCTCTGAGATCTCTCAGTATGGAAAAGGTTGAGAACTGTGGAGATAAGCTCCATCTTCTGCCCTGGGTACCTGACTACTCTGCTCCAGTTCAGAGGATCCATCCCCATAAACCAACCATGAGGCCTGCTCAGGACTAATCTGGGGCTTTTCCTCCCAACAGAGGCAAGCAAACACTTGTAATTTTGACACAACCAAAGCCCAGCCTTGATCCAGGAAAGCACTTGAGCATGTCCTTTGGATCCACCCCTCTCTAGGAGGGCCCGTGATTGTTTTCCTTTGCAGAGGCTTTTCCATCTTGTAAGCCTAATGAAATAGCCATGGCATGTGCAAAGGGAGGAACCCTGCCACCACAGCCCGGGCGTCCCCCGCACCCACCATGCAGCCACCCTGCACCCAGTGCTCAGCCGGGAAGGACTGGGCCCGGGGGAAGCGGTTGCTCCAGCATGGTGGCCACAGTTCTTCCTCCTGTTGCTCCCTCGCTGTTTTTACTTAGCTGAACGACTTGCAGAATCACACCTCTTCTTTGGCAAAAGCATGGCTTTGCCTTTGCTCCCCCTGTTTTGTTGTTGGTTTGGTTTTTGTTTGTTTTTTTAGAGCATTTTCTGTAATGTTACCCATTCCTATGCTGCTCACAACTCCTCTGCTGCTCTGCCCTGTCTAACCAATCTCTCTTCTAATCTCTTTTTCTCTTTCTTCCTCTTCATGCTGCCAAACAAGGAGACAAACAGCTCAGAGGAATCAGAGTGTGATGACCTTGACCCCAATACTAGCATGGAGGTAGAGACAATCATCCTTGTGATTATTATTTTTTTTTTTCCCCAAGAACATGTGTCCTTTTTGAAATGCCTTTGCTGAAAGGGGAGCTGGTGGGTCTGTATCGCTCATGGACATATGTGCCAACTAACTGTGAGTCACATTAAGTGCCAGTTCTGGTTTTGCCAAGCGGTGAACTGGAGTTTGGGCTGCCTTTGTGATGGGAGTAGTGGAGGATGCTGAGGAACAAGCTCCCGCTGAGCTGGAGGCTCACGTAGCCACCCTCAGTCACTGTTTCCCACCTGGGACCTTATTCAATGAGATGCTAATGCATGAATGTCAGCTGCTGATAAATGCAGCCTTGTCCTGCCTATACATGCTGAGCTGCTGGTCAGGCTTCTGTTATAAATCATGGGAGCAAATGTTGCACCGCAACTAGTGCTTTAAATCATCTAGAAGATAGAAAAGACAGCATTTATTTTTTCTCCTAGCAGAGTGGGAAATTGTATTTCTGTAAAAGTACTGAAGGAGAATGGTGAAACTGATTGCATGAAAGTACTCGTATCATGGACAAGGCTGATGCAGATCAGTGGACCCAAATTATGATACCTTAGACCGCTCTTTTTCCAGCATGAAGCCACTGATTGTAGTGGAGTGACCAAGACATGCCTTGTTGAGAAAGCCCGAAGGAGCTTAAAATCCAAAAGAGTTATATAGTAGGTTCTCCTCAATTAATATGTTGCAGGACCCAATTTTTATTGTGTATAGAGACCACGCCAAGCATTTGTATACATTGTACCAAGGCTGAAAAAGCTTCCTACTCAAACAGGCAAGGACGAGGGTCAGAGAGACATAAGTGATTTTGTAAAGATGATAAGGCAGGTCGTTGGAAAAGAGGGATATCTGTGTGTCCTGGGAGATCTTCAGGATGCTGTTAGCCAGGCTGCACTATGAACATCCCACAAAAGAAAGCTGATCTTCCTCCTGGAGAAAGAAAAAGAGGGAGAAGTGTATTGAGGTGCACCACCTCAGCTGTTAAGCTGAAGGCTCTCTTTTATTTTCATTGTGTTGGCGCAAATAAACAAATCTTTGAGAAGGAGATGTGTACTAAAGGAAAGCTTTTGACCCTGCCATCCTGGAGATTGAATGGTGCTCACCACTAAAGCTGCATTATCCTCTGAAGTGTGTTTGCATTTTCAAAGAGCATTTTGCCAATCACAGGTAACAACCACATGTATTTGTTACAAGGCAGTGCCCAGTCATCGCACAGAGGTCTGGGTCAGCTTTAGATCACTGGAAATTGCCCTGTGGAGTAAAACGTTGCCCGAGATACGGGTGTAATGTACAGAGCTGGGTGAGAATCACCATTCTTTTTGCAGAAGATTTCTGTGTTTTGACTTTGCTCAGTAGGAGGAAAACCAGATGTTTTAAAATTGTCAGGGGAAGGTATCTTAGTCCTTACGCTGTTGGCATTTCTGCTCAGCTTTGGCATGCTCCACATGGGCCTTTTTGTTTGATTTGGGTTTTTTGCCATGGTACAGTGTACTGTTGTTGCCTGCTGCTCAGCTCAGGAGGTAAGACCCTTTCTATTTAAACCAAAAGACACTACTTTGAAGTCTTACCTGTGGCGTGGATCTCCTGTTAGAGGAGTAACTGTGTGCCTGGTATGTGACTTGATTTACACTCAGAAACCCCATCCTGCATCTCCCAGGTCACTCACTGGAGGTGACGGTGTCACTGCACCGTACTGCAGTCGCCAGGAGCCACAATGTTCCTTATGCCTTGGAAAGCTCGAGTCTGCTTCTGAACAAAACTCTTTGGGGCCAAGCAAATGTTTACAATGGCAGAGGGGCAGAAAATAAGAGTGCAATTGTGGGGGTGAGTTACTAAGGTCACACGGCCCTGTGAGGAGCAGCATGGCCCTCACTTTGTGCTGGGTTTAGTACGTCTGCAGCCTGAGTGTGGTCAGCTCATTGATCTGGCTGAGAAATACTCGGGGGAGGGATTGCCGATACCCAGAATAAACTAAAGAAAGTCATGCAGAGGGAGCAGAGTAAGGGAGGGCTCATCAAATGCTCATAAAGCCCTAGAAGTGGCCATGAGGAAGTCTAGTCTGTGAAGACCTGGGGTATTCACTGCTGGAAGCCACAGTTCTCCTTTTGCCTTCATTATGGTGTTTTGATGCTCCTTTTCAAATATGTTATGAGAAATGAACTGTATTAAGGGCTTGAGAGCTGAAGTCTTTTCTCATTACAACAGAGGCAAGGCAAGCTACTTCCACCACCAGAGCCTGGTTGAGGGCTTCATGGGGTCTTTTAGGCCTTGTGTCTTAGGCTTAAATAATTGTTAAACAGCTGTGCCACCCCTCCACCCCAGCCTGTGAGTGCAGTGAAAATCAGCATCTCACCTGGCTTTCCTTCCCCTACTCCATGTAGTACATCCCAGCAGAGCCACTGGTGAGCTCCCAGCAGAGCTGGTGACAGGCTGCCTGAGGAGGGGGAAGACCTTGTCCCCACACCTGGCTCAGCTCGCGATGGATTTTGTAGACACTGGGACTGCTGGTAGGAGAGCTGTGTCCTGGCCATCAACATTCAGAGGTGCGTGAGGCCCCACCTGCGTCATTATGGCAGAGTCGTCTGTAGCTGTTATTACAGCCAGGTAATAACAGGGCAAGTCACCGGGCTTCTCGTACAGGACTGTCACCCCGACATGCCTCTTCCTCCTGTCGTGCGTGAGAACGTGCACCAGTGCTGAGCAGGGAGGGCAGTGTCTGAATGCAAAGCAGACATATTAATTACCTGGAAATGTCGGTGCAGTTTGCCTCCAGCCTACTCACTGTGCAAGAAGTGGGTAAGCTGGTTGTAGTATCCGTGAAGTCCCGCAGCTGCTGTGGTCTGTCAGATCTAGCTTTCCTTGCTATTTATGAAATACCACGTATCTGTTCAGTAGATTGCAGATTTCTGAAGCACTTTGCCTTTGTTTCAAGGGGAAACATAGACAGAAGAAATGTGGAGAACATACATAGTGAGAGCAGACAATTGAAATTCTGGGTGACTGTTTAAAAGAGGTAAAATGCCATTACTGTGGTTTGGCCCATACAGGGACAGCTGGCCCTGGAGAACTGTCCATTCATTTTAACTTTGACTAGAAATAGTATCTCTTGGTGGCTGTTCCTTTTTTCCTTGCTTATTAATATGTAATGAAAGTGCATAAAGATGGAAATTAAATTTGGGTGGTTTTTCCCTAGTTTTCTGCTTTGTGCTGTTGTTGCACAAAACAGAAGGTGCAAACTCACCTGTGAGGCATGTGAGTGTAAGAGCAGGTGCTTAAGGAGCATGTGTAGCCATGTGAGGGATAGGAGTAAACTATATTTAAGAAATACCAGAGACTCCCTTTCCACATGTCTGTAGCTAATTGCACAGGGACAGGCAACTCCACTTCTGGGAAGAAGGTGTATGCCCTTGTGAATCAGTAATTATGATCCACACCCAAGTCTGGGGTCCTGGACAATGAGGCAACTAATTACCCTACAGTTCTGTATTGTAACATCTGATGGGGTTTCGATATTGCTGAAGGGGTCATAAGTCAACTGTGCAGATCCCGTTGGGCTACCTCTCTCATCTAAGTGAATGTCCTTCAAGCAGTCAGAAGACCTGACTGTGCTAAACTTCACTAAATTCAGCAGCAGCTCTTCCAGGCTTTGGGGTGGACCTCACATGTAGGCATCTGACGTGGCTCCAGACATCTTGTTTTGCACAGTGCTGCGACTCCAGCGGCAGTGCATTACAAGTAATCCTGACCAACATAGAACTGTCACCGAGGGTCTAGTGTTTGTTCCAGTTTCTTAGCTGTGCGAAGGAGAGATGAAGCCCAGGGCCACCCCGAGTCAGTGGAAGTGCCATCACTACATTAGTGAGCTGGGCTGTTGCCAAGGTACATAAGTTGGGCTTCATAATCTATTTTTTTTTTCAGTTATGACATTTTAGCATGTTAAGAACTACTCAGAGACACTTAGAGCAAGATAAGCACTAGGAAACATCCTGTAGGGAGGAATATTGTGTTAGCACCCCCACAGTCCAAGCGGTTAAGTAATGGTTTGGTGGATACAGCGTTGGCTCCAAGTCAACACTCGGCTCAGGCCAAGAATTCCCAAGTGCTTCAGACAAATGCCTTCACCCCCTGCCCCGAGTCATCCATCTCCAGAGCAGATCTAACATACTCTCTTGGCGAGATCTTGTACAACACTGGTATGTAAGCCTTTCCTGGCCTGTAATCACAGTATGAACGTGTACAACCCTGAGAACCCCCGTTGTTCCCCTGGGCTGGCCTCCATTGGTGACACCGCTGTCCTGCTGCCCCGAGTGGACAGAGATTGCTGACAGTGACCAGGAAGGTGGCTCATTGGGTATGCCACAGCCTGAGCTGGCAGCACAGGCGCGGTGGTTTAGCTTTTGGAAAAGGAAGAAGTGATCTGCTTCATCTGCAGGAAGGGGTTGGGGTGCTACAACAGGCTGCCTGGAGTACCAGAGACATCCCCCGGCTACAGCTGGTGAAGCACACCAGGCACTGGAGCCTCACAGCAAGAACATGATGAGAGCAAGAGGACTTCTGCTTGGCACAGATGCATGTGCAACAGTCAGCGTCCCTTGTGGCTTCTCCAGCAGTCCCAAAGGCAGCTGAGCCCATCCATGCTGGGTGCCAGAAGGCATCTCCCATCCCCATTATGGATGCTGTGGGACATTTCATCAGTTACCATTCTCCCATTTTAATTTGTATTTTCCCTTTCATAGCATCTGTCCATGTGTAGCAGGATCCTTATTTGCTCCTTTTACCAAGAAATTTCTCTTGTTAATTTGTTTCTTTTTTGGAGGAGAGGAGGCTGGTGACACTGTGAGCTTGTCCCCCCAAAAGTCTCAAAGTAAAAGTTGACCTAGTCAGAGACAGATTGATAGATCTTTTCCTGCAAATTAGACTTGGCTTAATTTCTCTGTAACTAATTTCATTTTTTCCTGAGAATCATTAATATTTTCCTCTTTTTTTGTTTTTTTTGGGGGGTTTTTTTTTTGAGTGAGGGGGGAAGGAACATGCTGCTGACTCTGCTACCAGCATGTGCAAATGCATCAATATTTTATTTTAACTCAGTGAACAAGAAGTGCCATGAAGTGTTTACAAAATGCTGAGCTGCTTGTCTTGGAGTAAACATGCCCTCTGCTGTTTAGATAAAGCATGGATCTTATTACAGAGGGCTTGGTTTGCAGCCTAGCCTTATGCTTTGGGGGAAAAAAAAAAATAACATTCTCACTCCTGGTTTTGATGCACTCCCTTAAAATGGGACTGAAATGTGTCATTGGAAAAATCTGGGCATCTGCTGCGCCCTTTGTGCATTGCATGTGTCTGGGCTGGGTTCAAGCCTCCTCCAGGGAGGTGGGTCAGGGGTGGTGTGGTGGGTTGACCCTGACTGGATTCCAGGTGCCCACCAAAGACGCTCTATCACTGCCCTCCTTAGATGGACAGGGGAGAGAAAATATAACAAAAAGCTCGTGGGTCAAGATAAGGAAAGGGCAGTCACTTACCAATTACTGTCATGGGCAAAACAGACTCGACTTGGGGAAATTAGTTTAATTTATTACCAATCAATTCAGAATAGGATAATGAGAAATAAAATCTAAATCTTAAAACACTGTCCCCCCACCTCTCCCTTTTTCCCAGGCTCAACTTCACTCCTGATTTCTCTGCCTCCTCCCCTCAGTGGCACAGGGGGACAGGGAAGGGGGGTTCATCACACGTTGTCTCTGCCGCTCCTTCCTCCTCCAGGGGAGAACTCCTCACACTCTTCCCTGCTCCAGGATGGGCTCCTCTCTCCACGGATCCACAGGTTCTCACAGAAGCCACCCCTGTAGCCCCCTGCTACCAAAACCTTGCCACACAGACCCCACACACAGGGCAGGGACACCTCTGCAACAGAGGAGCAAACCCTGGCCAAGGCGAGAAGCCCTCGCAGGCAGCTGAGCTGCGCTTGCAGAGCATTTCGTTGGCGTTGCAGAATGGTTCCTCGCCCCCCACCAGACACAGCATGTGTGCACAAATGAAAGATAAGCTCTTGCTAAGAATTAGGGCGGTCGGAGTCACTTTGCAAGTGGACTTTGCTGGTACTGCTGCAGATGCCTTTCTGTCTTTGTAACATGAGCTTAACAATGCAGCACCTATGCTGCTTTTATAAAGCCTGACTGTTATACTAAGGTACACTTAAGTCACTTAGATCTAAGTCACTTAGATCCCTGCAGGTCCCCAAAGACATTCAAGTATGCACTGCGTGTGCCTGTCTTGGTTTGAGCCCTGAAGCAGCACAGTCTGGGGGAGGGAGAAGCAAGGTCTATTTCTGGTTGTTTTATTGAATAACCCTGACCCGTCCTCCCATTTCTTTATCTCACCCTGCATCCCTCCAGCTCCCTCGCTTTGCCTGGTCAGCGCTAGACCCCACATTGCTTGAGCAGAGGCCATTTCATGGTCTGCCTTTGTCACCTTCTCTGGGGTTTCCATTTTCAGTGGTCATTGTATGGGAACCAGAAACTCTTCTGGCCACAGAGGGAGTGTTGCAAGTTTTCACTTACCCTGGACCAGGCTACAGGTATTTCACCCAATTGAAAAAAAATAGATCTATTTCATTTATGTTCCGAGAAAAAAGAGCCGTCTGTGTTTCTTACCTGAGGAGTGACTGCATTGCCAACCGAGTTTCATCCCGTAGGGTTTGTGTTTGCCTGCTGTGGAGTGACGCGGAAGATGGTGTCAAAAGTTTTTGCGTTGGGTAGTTCCATCCCCATGAGTTTGTTTGCTGGCAGGTCAGACCGGCAGCCACAGTGGTGCAGGTGGTGTTTGCTGGGATTTTTTTCAGGGAGCCCTTGTTAGCATGAGACCCCAGCATGAGCCAGGGATGCTCAGCTGAGGGCTGGGCTGTGAGATCCTCGTTCAAACCACTACAGACTGAGTGGGGTGTCAGGGCTGAGCTTTTCAGAGGGAAGAAAAGTAAAATTCTACAAAAGCCGCATAACCGGCAGGGGCTTTTTTCCACCTGGTAATCTCAAAGCAGTGCAGAGCATTCCCTGAGGGAGTGATGTGCAGAAGGCAGGACTCCTGCATCATCCCCACAAACACCACCACTGCTCCTTGGCTTGCATGGGAGCTCTTAGGGCGAGCAGGGGCTTTAGAAAGGGGAAAACATGCTGGAGAGGGCCATCTTTCACTTCCTTTTCTCTGAGGGAGGAATCCCTTGGATTTGGAGCCCACCATGTTGTTCATGTGAGCATCTCTGGCAGCATCATGTGCCGCGGGTGCAGCATGCTGGCCCCCGAGCCTCGGAGGCGGTGGGGAGCTGCACCCCCCTGCCCATGGTCCCCATTCCACCGCATGGCACCTCACCCTGCTGGCCAGCAGCGCACCCTGGTCCCTCGTTGGCAGAGATTTCTGCTCTTCAGAGCAGCACGGACCAGCTTTCATCTCTGTGAAAGCCCTGAGAAAGAGGAAGAGAATTGGGAAGAGTTACTTGTATGGATTTTGACAGCTTTTCCAGTTTTTCACACACACCATCGTTTTCAAGAGGCTCTGCGGGGCCACGTTCTGGAGCCCTCCTCTCCACCCAGGGGAATTAAAAACCTGTTTGGCAAATGAAGACATCATCTCCAAAGATCTTGCACTTAATTTAGAGGGACTCTGGGGAGTCTGTCATCTCCTGCCATGCACCCATAGCCTGGAAACCGCCAGCCTGCAGAGAGAGGCAGAAAACCCCCAGGGCCTGGGAGCAGATGTGTGAGCCAGCAGAGCTGGCTTCTGGCCGCAGGTCTGACTGTGAACTTTCCTATTTCTGCCCTTTTAACCCCATCATTTGACCCCCTCCTTCAAAGCAGACCAAATCCCATTCCCTAATTAAATGGTGTATTAAATCACTTTGGTAGCACTTAAACATTCTCTTTCAAACAGGCTTTTATTTTTGTGTAAGCTTACAGCAGGCAAAAGCTGGGATGTGGCTGGAGGGCTGTTGTTAGGTAACATTTTAGTAAATAACAGATGAAGTTTTAGCAAAGGAAATGTAAATTTTACCCACAAACTCTTCCAATGTTATCTAGCAGCGGTAATTTTCTTTCCGATATTCCCATGGTGAGGCAAGGGAAAAAAAAACATTGCTAAGGCAATTATTATAAATGATTGTGCCTTGGAAGTCATTAGAAATGTAGCATTATTTATTTATAGATATATCCATTACATTCATCATTGTAGCTGCATCTTCTAATGAATCGTTTAGAGTTATAAAATTAATATATAGTGTTAGGAGTGTTTCTTTCTTCTGATCTCTAATCCTACAAGGTGGAAATCAGTGAATAGTAAGGGAATTTAATGCATGCTGCAGGGAAGGAAGCGGAGAGCTTCAGAGGATAGATGTGTATTCCAGTTAAGCCAAAAACTACAGAAATGAAGATGTATGCGCAAATGAGATGATGCCTGGGGTTACTCAGCTGATAAGTAGATGGTCTCACTGAGTGAAAAGTGGCAAGCAATGTTTATACACAGAGGTACATCTTAATCATGAAGATCCATCTTTCCTTTTCCACGTGCACAGGTGGGAGAGAAGATGTTCTTCTTCATCCAGTGCCTTCTTGCACCCTGATTTCTTCCTGGCCCTGGGATCCAGGAGGCCATATGTGGGTCCTGGACCCTATGGAGCAGCAATCGCTGCCTCTGAGCCCCTCACCTTCTCGGAGGCTCCCGGGGTGACTGGCCAGAGGTCTGCATCCTGGTGTCAGTGCCCAGCTGCACCCTTCAGATGGGGCTTTGTGCTTCCCAAGCGAAACCAGGGCCAGGAGGTGCAGCCAGGAGGAGGAAGACCTGACACAGGACCCAGAGAGCCTGGCTGCCTCTCTCACCTGCACAGGTCCTGCCTGACAAGCTGTGCCGTCCTGTTGCAGGGGTGGCAAGCTCTCCTGCACCCTACCCACCACAGAGGTGCTCCCAACATGGCTTTAAAAAATAAGAAGCCCTAATTATAGCAATAGTGCTCAAAGAGTCCTCTCCAGGGATGTAGGCAGACATTGGCTCCTTCCGGGATGCTGGGAATGAAATGTTTCCAATCTCAGCGCTCTTGGGAGTATGTGAGAGTCCAAACCATCACACTTTTGCCCACCAGGTACAGACCTTTAGGACTGACTGGCTACGTGGTAGAGACTAAATCCTGCTTTGCCCACAAGCAGCAGCCCCTACTCATTTCTGGAGCATAGAGTATAAAGCACTGGCATTGACCAGTTGTTTCAGCCGGTAGATGTGTCCTGAAGGATCAAATTGTGCCTATTGCTAGGACAAAGGATAGTCTCAGTCTCAGATGGCAAGGAATTTGTTGATATAAGGTATGTTTCTATGGAGGAAAAAAATGAACCTTTGTGAGGGGCGAGTCCATGTTATCCCTGGTTCATTTGGGCTTTCTGGTGGTGAGGGGGAAAGCAGACCCTGAGGTCTCAGTGCAGGTACCAGAGCTTTGCCTGGGGCTATGAAGAAGGGCTATGAAACCAAAATTAACCTGAATATGCTGGAGTTCCTCCTTGAATGGCACCCTGTGCCATTCACCTTGGAAAACTATTTATAAAGCCAAAATATAAATATAAATCTTGAAGATGTATCTACATTATTTGAAGGGTTATTGCTTCTGCTTTGTGGCCTGGTTTCTGAGTCTCTGCAAACACTCCCATCAGCTTTGGCAGACCATGAATTAGGTCACTGCTTCATTGGCATCTTCCAAAATAGCTCTGAAATAGATAGTAACAAAGATACTTAAGGCAACATAAACCACACTGGTGTTTATGGTGTTTGATATAAAATTATTAGTTTTAATTTGGATAACAGGGCCTTTTGAATTTATTAAAATAGTTAAGGAGGCTAAAACCTCTATACTATTGTACACCACTGTGTAGTTAGGGTTGATGCCGTGTGCAAGAACTTATTGGCGTTGTCTTTACTATTCCCACCATTGCTTCCAGGGCTTACATGAGGCAACAGGCGTACACATGCCACAGTGAGACAACAGCTTTCCAAGTCTTTGCTAACTTGATCAATTAACTAGTTAGATAAAATAACTCTCAGTTATCCAAAACCAGGTTCAAGTTGGAAAGTTTCCAGCAGTCCAATGAAATGAAATAAACTTCACTCATTGTGATAGACGACGAGTTGTTGCAGGACTGATACTTGTCAGTAGGTGAAATGAAGCCAGTATTTCTGTCTTAGTGCTTTAACTTTTTTTCCTGAAGCTGAGCAGAAGTTAAAAGACATCTACCCAAAGCTGGTTAGTGGTCAGAGTGCTGGTGAGACACCCCAGGTGCATGGTGACTGCAGGGACTGTGTGACATGGGTCTGTAGCCAAGCACAGAGGGGCACAAACCACCTCCACGAAAAAAAGAGTTAATGGCTTGACCATTATCACCCAAACAAAGAGAAAGCATGTCCACACTCCTCAGCCTCAGTATTGTGCCTGTTACCTGTGATGCTTTATCAGAATTCAAAAAGCCATGGCTTTCATTTACCTTCCCAGCTCCAGCTGTGCACAGGTTTGTTCAGTAGGCACCAGAGCTTGCTGCACCTGCCCATCGTTAGAGGTTGCTTGTAGCCACTGGTCAGTGCTTCTGCGTTTCTGGTCAGGTTCACCACGTTACCACGTGAAACCAGATGTCCTTTTGTCACTACCTAGAAGAATAAATGCTTTTATTTCTTTGTATTTTTCAGATAATCAACCCCAATTTCATTCAAGAAGGTGAGTTAAGGACAGCTGTGCACTGACTGGCATGGAGGGGCAAGTCAGCAGCTGTGGTTTATTCTGGTACAACAGCATGCTCCGCACCCACCAGCATTTACAGCAAAGGCGACTCTCTGGCTGCTGCTCCCCAGGGAAAGCAGTCCTTCTGCTCAGCTCAGAGAGCTTGGGGACCACAGGCGAGGCTGAACCACCCCCACACCCGCCTTCACAAAGTCTCACCCTCTGCCAGAGCACAGGCCTGGGAGGGGAGTGGACAGTCCCTGCTCTCTCCTTTGCTGAACTGTCTACAGCGGGATTGTAGTGAAGAGGGAGTTTTGGTAACATAATCCCAGAACCCTCAGCTGTTTGGCACCTAGATCTCATAGTTGGTGTATAATGTGTTCTCTAGACTTGTGTCCTCACCTGGAGATTAAAAGGTGCCATGTGTGTGTCCCCATGGTTTTTTTCCAGTGGCTCCAGAGTTTCTTGTGCCATTAGTGGACATCACCTGCCTGCTCGGCGACACAGTCATGCTGCAGTGCAAAGTCTGCGGACGGCCCAAACCAACAATAACCTGGAAAGGACCAGATCAAAACATTCTTGACAATGACAACAGCACAGCCACTTACACGGTGTCATCCTGGTAAGTTCCTGCCTTGGGATCCCAGCACAGTTGTTAATTTTGGTCATGTTGCCCTCAAATATGGCACCAGCCAGGCTACAAGGCTCATTACAAATGCAGTTAATCAAGCCTGGCATGGTGTACTGACACATTGCTGCACTACATGTCAGCTAGAAAGGGTCACGCTTTGGGGCTCAGGCAGCTCTACTGTTTCCCACAGAAACTATATCCAAAGAGTGCGTTGCTGGCAGACGTGAGCTTGCTCTGGTTGTGCTCTGTCCCCGGAGGCCATGACCTCGTGAGCCAGCTGCAAGCCAGAACCAATTAATGTTTCCAGCATATCAATTTGGCTGCTATTGCCTCTACATAGCTGGGGCTTCTTTGCTTGTTTGATGCCATGTTCACCTTTGGTCGGAACAGGAGGTTGAGCAGAGAAAGCTCTCACCAGCTTGCAATATTCTTCCATTTACATACACATATGGTATGTGTATTTGCACACCCATTGGGTGTTTTCTCACTTCATGGGCAGAGGTGGTAACTCCAGTTTTCCTGAGCCCTTCCTCAGCTGTTCCTAAGATAGCCTACATGTCCTTCTGGGAAGGCTACATCTGGCTGTGCTCGCACAGAAAGATGCTTGTCGTGATGTCCTGTCCCAGCAAGGGGGAGGGAAACCATCTTTACAACAAACACTGGGAATATCCAAAAAGATCTGGAGTTGAATTCAGGTCAGGTAACAGCCTGCTGCTGGATGCTCTGCAGCTTATATAAGCAATTTGGGCCAAACTGCAGTGGAAAACTCCGGGAGGCAATCTTTCATGTGAACTTCTCAGCACTTCTGGCTCAGGCTGAGATGAATCCAGCGAGTACAAAGTCACTGAAAGTGAACACTAGGAGAGAAGGGATTTTACGTGTTCAATAAAAAAATTATGTCTGATCAAGAGCTTCCTTCAGAGACCATTGGCTTGTGCAGCCACCCCAGAGCACCCAAAATTGTCTTTTTAGCTATTACTCAGTAGATCATTAGTGCCTTATCTTCAGGCTTCTAGCTAGGGTTGGGATGGGGGGATATCTCCGCATGGGGTTCTGCTTTCCATCACAGTCTTTTGCCTGTGCACTGGCTCTCTGTGCGCTATCAGCACTTGTATTGTCTTGTTACTCGTATTTGTTTTCCAGTGAAGACGTGGCCTGCCAAGGAGAGGCCCAGCAGATCAGCGGCTGGCTTACAAATCTTGCTGGCATGAGTGTCTGGATTGCGGGGGAAGGGAATATTTCTGTCCTGTTTTAAACCAGCATAGTCAGACCAGCAAAAGCCGCAGTGTCCAGGCAGTTATACTGGCAGCTATGTCCTTCTGCAGTTTCTGATAGATTGTACGTTCAGGAACTAGCCTAGTTCTGCCATCAAGAGAATTTATTGTTGGCTCTAAGCTGGGTCTCCAGTACGGCTAAAGCAGTTACACAAGCAAAACCCTTTAATTCAGGCCAACTCCCTTACACTGCGTATTGAAGACTGCAATGTGCAAAGCTAAATGACTATGTACTGACCTGCTATAAATTCACTAGACTCTGTAGAGCTGTTTATTTGCTCAGATTGGCCCAAAGATTGAGTGTCTCTCACGAACTCAGCTCTGACATTCTTTATCCCTAGCTGTTGTGAGACGTCCAGCCTTCCAACCGGAGGCCTGGCAGCCTCATCAGATCAACAGCACATGCTCCAGGGGTCTGATACTTCCCAGAAATGTCAGGAACCCCTATTGCCTTCTGCATCTGTGGGAAGCCCAATTTGTCTGCCTTAACTGCAGAGGCACAGCAGCTCAGCACCTCCTGAGACAGGAAGATGTGCCTGTGGAAGTCTTTCCAGATACATGGGGTCTAAGCACCCAGCTCTGGACAGGCACAGCAGATTTTCAGCTCTTGGATTTTGCTTGCTGCTTGAGCGATCCTTCCCCATCTCCTCTGAGGCCACAGCAGACAAGGAGATTTGCCTGGCAGGCAATTTGGACCATTCTGCTTGAAAGTTTCATTTCATTAATGGCCTAATCCTGACATATGGAGGGGTTGTACTTGGTACCGGATTGCTGGGAGGATGTTCCTGCAAATGAGTTAACAGGATTTGTGTGCACATGTGTTTGTAATGAGGCAGGGCAGGAACTGGTGTAAAAAACATTAGTAAGTGAAGCAGCATTTTATAATCTGGGCTTCCTACATCCACAGTGACTCCGGGGAGCTCACCTTGAAGATCTGCAACCTGATGCCTCAGGACAGCGGCATTTACACCTGTGTGGCAACCAACGAACATGGAACGGCATCAACCTCTGCGACCATCAAAGTTCAAGGTAGCACATCTGATCTTAACATGGAGCATTTTTCCCTCAGTGGGGGCTGGGAGCACACAGGAATAGCCAGTTGATAGGCAGCCAGACATGGAGCTGTGCCAGGTGAATTGAGACATTAAAATCATACAACCATTCCTCAGCCAAGACTCCCACTGATAGCTGAAGGCATCGCAGACTCTTTGGGCTTGATTAAGTCATCTGATCATAAGCATCACATCTGGAAAATGAAAATGCTTTGGCACAGGTTCAGCTCCTGCATCCTGCTTGCAGCGCTGCTTCCCAGGGGCTCGGTAAGGTCGAACAGGGGAAGCTGAGGTCCCTCGGGCTGCTGAGCCCCTGGGAGGATGACATCCCAGCTGCCCACAGGGAGCTCTGGGCTTCAGAGTCTGCCTGGAGTGGGGGCACCTGGGATCCAGTGACACTGATTTTCAGCTTCCCCTTCTCTGTGGGGGACAGAGGAGGTGAGAGTAAGGTTTGGCCTGGGTGAACTGTTCTGCAGGGACTCAAACTGGAGACATGTCTCTGAGCATGAATTCTCAGCGCTGTAATTAGTGACCCATCTAAATGTAATGAATATGAAATGATTAGTTGATGTTCATGACCTTCAGCTCTGGGAAGGGATATGTTAGCATGAGAGATGAGGGGTGCGTCCTGCATTGAAGGGGATGGCACAGAGACGAATGTCTAACTGGTGACTTACAGATGCAGGAGTGTCACAAGCATTTAGAAGTCCATTTGTTTGGTCTCATAAACTGCCCTAGAGATATAATTTCCCCAATTTATCCAAGCAAGTTAGGGGCTGCACTAACTACTTCTGTGCTGAAGGGAGCCCTGAGCAAAACACAGAAGAATTACTGGTGATTTGTCAACCTGCTGCTAAACATACAAAGCACCATACATGCAGAAGCACTCAATGCCTCGCTTGTGTTATTTTCTGACACATCAAGGGTAACTGCCTCTCCACCATCAGAACCTCACTCACTGCATGGTGAAGGCCATGGGAATATTTGTTTTCTTCAGTTCCACAGGCTTTGTATCAGGTCTTGAGCTGGAGCAAAAAATAGCAGCAAAAGGTAGCAGGTAAAGAGGCTCTGCCTTTACAGCAGCAGAGCTCAAACAGATCCTCCACCACTACAAGGTGCAGCTGCCATGAAGTGACCTAACCAGTGTACCTGATACCTGATCTTCAGAATAAATGAGTGCTTGTTGACATGATGCTGGATTTGGTGCTTCTTTTCTCTTCCCAAGGTGTCCCAGCTGCCCCAAATCGCCCCATCGCTCAGGAGAGAAGCTGCACCTCTGTGATCCTGCGCTGGCTACCCCCGTCCAGTACGGGCAACTGCACCATTTCAGGCTACACTGTGGAGTACAGAGAAGAAGGTAAGTGGTTTGAGCTGTGCTCACTGGCTGAGAGAATGAGAACAAAGTAATTATCCTTTTGGAACAAGAGGTCCCAAAAGCATCCTTGCCACCACTGGGCTGCCGCTAGCTGTTCTCATAGATCCCAAGGTCTAAGGCTAAAAGAAGCCCTTCCATCATCCGTCCAACTTCTCATATATTACAGACCTTTCTCTTTCCTCTAGTCACTTCTGGCAAGTAAAGGGTGCTAAGCTAAAACACATCCATCTCTAAGGCATCCTTTCATCATTTGCATTCTGCCACCATGGTATCCATCTTTTCTGGTGGATGTTTCCCAGGAATACAAAAACAAAGCAGCCTTGTTATTTTTTTTGATCTGAATAGAGTGGCAGATCCTTGCATACTTTTCAATCTCAGCTCTGAAATCTCTTTGTTCTTAAATCCAACCATCCTTTTCCCCTGAAAAATTAAACAGGTATTAAATGTATTGTTTTCCCAATGTGCATAGGCATTGCTCTTGAAAAGGGAATTAGAAATTGTTCACATCCCTTTTTGCATTCTTCCTGCAAAGGTGTGGTGCTCCCTGGGCAGTAAACCTCACCTTAGGTATGTGGCCTCTGGTTTTCCCCTTCATCCTTCAAAAAATCCTGCCTCATGTTAGTAAGTGTGCAGCCTTAATCACACCACCATATTAGGTCTCTCCCAACTGAAATAGTCTATTCTACTAATACCTTAACCCTGACCTTCTGAGACCTGGCAATAAGAATCTGCCCACAGTGCACACAAAATAAATGGGTCATGGTAAATAATGCAAAGCTAAAAAGCCCTGAACTTACTAGTTTTAAGATAAAATTTGATATATTCTTGAAAGAAATCATGGGCTGTGACAGGGCTCAGTGTCCCAGTGGTCCTTTTCTGTTCTGTGCCCCTGTGCACATGAATAAGTATTGCTCCTTTGCATGTCGCAGGTTAGCTAATGGTTGGGTTTGTTTCTGTTAGGTGCAGAAACATGACAACAGCCCACATTTCTTTGTTGCAATCCTGCTTATCTGCAAAAAGCCCATACTAAGCCTCAGAAAGCTGGTTCTTCTCTTGCAGCTCTGGGTTCCACTGTAGCCACCATGTCTTCTGAAAAAGACTTAATCTGCAAAAGCACTTTATACTGACGCCCTGTCTCAGCTTCACCTGGGACTTCCTTGTCCATATTTTTTTTGCAGTGTTTCTGCTACTGCTTCTCTCTTAGCAGAGCTGTCATCAAATCAGCCTTCCATTCCTGCCTTATCACACTGTCCTGAGACATCACTTGTAGTACAGAGCTGCGGCTAGACTGCTGGAGAGATCAGCTTGTCCCTGGGCTGTGATTTATCCGTCGCTATCAGTCAAGTGAGGGGCATTTCCTTCTTCCCTCATTCAGACAGACTGGAAAGTGGCTGCAACACAAAATAGCTTTCTATGGTCCAGTTCTGGTTTAACAGAAATACATCAGTCTGCCATAACATTGCCTTTTAAAAAGCCCATGGATTTTAACCTCCCAGGGTACTGCATGAGTTGGGCAGAGAAAGCCTCTGCTCTGAGTTCACATATCAAGACTGTTTCCTTCAGCCCTCCTTCTCTCCCCCTGTAAAATGCAGGCTCACAGGTCTGGCAGCAGTCAGTAGCCTCAACTTTGGACACATATCTCGTCATCGAGGACCTGGCCCCAGGCTGCCAGTATCAGTTTCGAGTGAGTGCCAGCAATCCCTGGGGAATCAGCTTGCCTAGTGAGCCATCTGAATTTGTGAGGCTCCCAGAGTACGGTGAGTGGGCACGGTGAGGAGGGGCTGATACATGCATGAGTCCCCATGTGTGGTCTGTATAGTGAGGAAGACTTTTGCTTTGATGGGTCCCAGTAAAAGCATGGATCCTGAAGCTGGTAGGAATACAAGAGAGAGCCTGGGAGATGCTCAGAGCCAAGTCCTGCCACTAGAAAGGCTTTTAATGTCCGCTCCTCCAGCAGGGCTCCCAGCCTCCCTCTGTCACAGAAGCTGTTGCAGTTTCCTAGCAGGTCCCAGCTTTCTATCCCAAGACCATTTCTTGTCTTTATCTCTGGGCAACAGGCTCTGTGTCCTGCCTGGTGTGCCCCCCACCACCTTTCCAGCAGTGCCAGTAGCACCAGGGACTTCTGATGGGCAGCCCAGCTGGGGTTTGCAAGTCAGCTTGCAAAACCCACCCCCCAAGCGATGCAGCCGGCAGAGGAAGGCTGTGATGGAGGCAAGCCCCCAGTGTGGAACTGCAGGAATTGGGGGCAGAGCTGACCCGTGACAGTGCTGTGAGCAGAGCCCGCATTTCACCATGGTTTAGCAGCTCCAGTGCATAACTAGGTCTGTGACTGGCTTGAATAGCCTGTGCTGGATGAAACGAGAGCTCACGGGGTGTAGCTTTGCCTCCCCGTTACACACAGACATGCCCCTTGACTGTTTGTGTGGTCCTTTTCAGCCCAAAATTGCAAGGACGGATTTGAATCCCCCATATCCGTACCTTCCTCTGGGGAGCTCTGGCTTTTAGTGGTCCGACACATTGGAGCTGTGCCTGAGCAGTATGAAACTGGACTCCTAGTGTTAATGTTTGCTGTTTTAAGTAATACAGCCTCACATAATTTTAAAATATGCCGTTTATGGTTCGCAGGGAACTGTCTTTCACTTTATGCCTTCTTGAATGTGCTTTGTTCTCCCACAGACTCTGCTGCTGATGGTACCACTATTTCATGGAAGGAAAACTTTGACCTCGCATATGCAGAGCTGCATGAGATTGGGAGGTAATATTAACCCTGCTTATCACTGCAGTCAAACACCAAAACTATGGCTTGAAGCCTTTTCCTTCAAAGAAAGTTTAAGTTGCTTTTTAACTTGAAAACTTCTGCACCTTTCAAAGAGCATTCCAGATTAAGTACTGACTAAAATACAGACTGGTTTAAATGCTGGCTACATTTTGTTTTTCAAGATCTGTTGTGATTTGAGGCTTGCAACCTGGTAAATTAGGCAGCCAAATCTCTAACAGCCACTGGTAGCTCTCACTGGTATCTCCTCTGTCATCTCTGATTTGATGTGAGCTTTTGAAGTCATGACAATTTGTTGGTTCTGGATAAGCTTAACCTCAAAGACTGAGTTTGCCGAAGCGCTTAGGCATGTGACTGACTTAAATCACATGCCGAAGTGCTTTGCTAATTGGGACAGTCAGTTGAACAGGACCCTAAACAGGGGCTGCATATGTTGTTGTCAACCCTGGGTGCTCTGGGCAGACAGCAGATAAGGGGCATGCACACAATACAGGTTAATGCAGTTAGTTCTTCAGCTCAGAGATCAGATGGGAGTAATTCTGGGGCTGAAAGGCCAGGAGTCTCTCTGGCTCTGCAGAAAGAAGAGTGATGTATTAATAAGAGGCCAAGTTCAGCACATGGTTTCATTGCATAGTTTTACTTTCAGGAATGGTATTAGGCGCTAGTCTGTATGGATTTCCTAAATGCTTTCACACCATCTTTTTTCATAATTTCTTACTGTGTGCCTGAAGCAGCAAGCTGAAATGCCAGGTTAGTGATTATTTAATAAGGCCTTTATTGTAGTTGTCTGAGAAAGTTTGGGCTCTTTGTTAAAGCAACTGGAAAAAGGAGACCCATGCTTAAAAAAAAAAAAAAAAAAAAAAAAAGATAGAACCTGTAGAAGAGGCAGCAAATTGAACCCAGGGGAGATTGTTAGAGGGCATCAGTATGGCTGCACAAAGCAAAGTGACACCGTTTGCTCTCAGTGTTTGCTAATCCCCAAAGAATCTCTACATCCAGGGTAAGAGATGGAGGTTCTTTGCTGGAAAAGGTTATGAACAACTAGTTTAATCTGATTCCTTGTGAAATATTAATGCACCGAATCTAGTAACACTTTGAAAATCAGTCTGTTATCGCACTGAAAATCAGTATTGATTTATTCATGAGGCCCCTTCGTTATTTTGTTTTGTTTTGTTTTGTTTTGTTTTGTTTTGTTTTGTTTTTATTTCAGGGGTCGATTCTCCATAGTAAAGAAATGTGTTCACAAAGCTACCCGGAAAGACGTTGCTGTGAAATTCATTAGTAAAAAAATGAAAAAGAAAGAGCAGGCAGCACACGAAGCAGCTTTGTTGCAGCACTTACAGCATCCTCAGTACATCACTATCCACGACACCTACGAGTCTCCTACTTCTTACATATTAGTCTTGGAACTGTAAGTATGTGGAGCTTGAGTTTAAGCGTCTGGGTAGGAATCACAGCCCAAGGACAAAATTCACTCTGACGTCTGCAGGGTGAACATTTTGTTGTCTGTTTTTATTGATTGTGACGTCAAATGAAATAGCCATTTTCTGCTGAACGTCCACTGCCTTTTCTTTACAGTAAATAAGATTCAGAGGGACAAATAAAACTGCTCTCTACTCTGGTGAAGCTCGAGTAACTGTATCAGCAGTTAGTTGGTCCCATTGAACAGTATCAGATTTAGTTGGGCAGCTTTGTCTACTTTTTATATCGGCGTAAACGTGCTTCAGCTGGATCAAAGCCTACATTGTTCTAATACTTCATGGTGAAAAAAGCTGTGTAGCAACTATGCGTGCATCTATAAGGAGCAACAGCAACCAAAATCCAAAATGCTTCTTTGTTACAGTATATTCAACAAAGTATATTTGGGCTATTTCCTTGTTTATTTATACAGATAAATAAAACTAGGTGGAAAACTTTTATTGGGTTAGTTTTCCCACAGAACATATTACCAGATGAAAATGTCAGTGATTTTTTTCCTGCATTATGCAACCAGCTCTATAAATAAGTAGATTAATCCAAATAATTAAGAGGATCTGTTTTCAAAGGAATTGCCTCTCTTTATTGAATCCATCCTTAAGCAAATGAGTTTACTTAGAGACTGTTGATAAATTTTTCGAGGACCGGAGATAACAATTGAGGATTAATTATTCTACCACTTCCATGGCCTGCAGTGTCTTGAGATATCATTAAATACTCATCGGATATTGCATTTTAGTTTCCTCCATGTTTAGGTCACGAAGTTTCCATTGCAATTTTGTTTTCACATATTAACTGTTCCTAGAGATACCATGTGATCTTTCACGTGTGGGGTTTGATTTGTTTGTAGGATGGATGATGGTCGCCTCTTAGATTATCTAATGAACCATGATGAACTTATGGAGGAAAAAGTCGCTTTCTATATCAGAGACACCATGGAAGCCTTGCAGTACCTTCACAACTGCAGAGTGGCTCACTTAGACATAAAGGTAAGAAGAAAAGAGAACGATGCTATTATTCACTGCCCTGGTACAGAGGGTTCCCAGTTGCACAGACAGGGAGGAGGTGCAGCCTGGACCCCAAAGAGATGATCACTAAATGGACAAGCACCGTCATTCAGACCTATTGACCCGAGAAAGGACTTACTGACCTGCAGCACAAGGTCTTTCTCTTGCTTCAGGCAAGAGATGCACCTATTTCCTTGATTCACTGGTTTGTTCTCATGGGCTTTCGGGAAGAGGGATTTAATGAAGGAGAAGGAGGATGTCTGAGACAAGAGTGAGATGATGCTAGCACCTGAGGGAAGGGGAGTTAGGTAAATCCACAGGGAATGGTTTGGGCTCACACCTGTACCAATGTAGCTGTCAAGCCTCCTGAGCAGAGTTGGCTTGTGCCCAGGCAGCTCCAGGCAGGCTGTGAGGAGCGTGTGTCTCCCTCACATCTGCAGCAGGGCCCTGGAGAGCCCAAAGCAAGGGGAGAGGAGGATGCAGGGGAGCGGGAGGTGGGGAGGGCTGGCAGGGACAAAGGAAAGTGGCATGCTGCATTGTGCTGCAGAGCCTGAGAGGGGAACCGGGTGGGAAATACACCCAGGGAGAGGTTCAGAGGAAGAACAAGCTGCATTATGGAGAAGAAATTCAGACATTCTCTAATGTCACGCTGAGTTAGATGAGCGCTGCTTGTACCTCCTTTTGTTAGTGCACATGGCAGGAGGCACTGTACTGTCCTGGATTCGGCACTGTCCTGCTGTCCTCACCATCATCCCAGTTATCTTGGATGACAGAGAATTAGCAATTCAAGTTATGATCAGGTGTTTTGAGTTTTGTGATCTGCAACATTCATTCAAGTTGCAAGGGGCACCAGATAGGCTGTATTTTTTTCAGACTTAAATGCCTATTAAAAATGGAGAATGAGAGATGAATTTAGCTTTCTTGTATAGTGGGCAGTCCAGCTCCAAGGAGGTCTCGTCTCAACTCTCCAACCCCCAGCCATGTGAGATGAAGTGATGCTTTCATACTTCTGCTGCCTACTACCACTACAGAAAAAAAATATTTTTGTACAGTACCTTATATGAGCATTAGTCCCAAAAGGGTAAATTATCCTGGCTTCTTCTGGTAAAATTGTTTGTATTTTCTGCTGTATTTATAGGACGTGTCAAAAAGTAGGTATCACCTGGAGGTAAGAAACTGCACTGAATTCTCTATTTGATCATAAGATACTTCCCCGAAACAAGGTGGGAAGCCAATTTTCTGTGACCTATTTACAGTTCTCCTGAACGAGGGATGCTAAATAAAGCAGCTTCTGTTGCTAAGTGGAAAGCAGGAGATGCATGAGTAGTGACAGCAGACCTAGGCATGTCCCAGGATCCTGCTCAAGAACGTGTTGATTTTGTCAATGCAGCCTGCACAAGAGAAGAGCAAGCAGAGAGATTTGAACAGTAGTATAGTGAACTTTGCTTTATGAGGCAGCTGTAATATATGCATGAGGATAAGGGGCTGTAGGACAGAAAAGTGTCTGTAGAGAGAGTGCAAAAAGTGAATTCAGAAATAATCTCAGAGCCAACAAAGGAAGGAAAATCCATGCTAAGTCTCCAGAGCAGAGTGTATAGGCAATGCTCAGCATCTCCCACTGAGACAGAGATCTTAAATACTGCAAGAGTTGGTAAAACAGAGGGAAAACAAACTGGGTTGAAATATAATTGCACTCTGGCTTGGAAGGCATGATTGTGTCTTGGTGCTTATAAGGGAGCACTGGCAGCTCCGTCCATGTCAACTAACAGTAATGGCACGCAAAGTTGAACATCTACTTTATGAAAAACATACCTGCTACAAGTTACGCACATTTATGCAGGCAGTTGTCATGTAAACAAATGGAATCTAAATAAACTGATCAGAGATAAACAAGCTTTATCAAAATTTTAAAATGTGTCAGTGCTCTTAATCTGTAGAGATTAGTTTGGGAAAAGAAACTGTAAGTACCTGGGGCAACGTGCAAAATCCCACTGGGTTGCCCTAGTGCAAAATGAGGATGTTGTCATTGCAACTTCAGCATTGATCCAAATTTACTGCAGTGTAAACAGCAGCTGAGCTGGTTCCTGGTCATTCACTCTCCTGATCTGTACATCCCACATCTGATTAAATGCAAGTTTTGATTGACTATTAAACCTAAATGAAATCTACACATTTTATTTGCAAAAATATAATATAATTGAGGTTTTGGTATTGTCTTTTCAACAGCCAGAAAATCTGCTCATTGATTTAAGAATCCCAGTGCCTCGTGTCAAGATCATCGATTTGGAAGATGCAGTTCAGATCACAGGTCACTACCACATCCATCACCTCCTCGGAAACCCAGAGTTTGCAGCTCCTGAAGTTATCCAAGGCCTTCCTGTCTCCCTGAGCACAGATATCTGGAGCATTGGGGTCCTCACCTATGTCATGTTAAGTGGTGTCTCTCCATTCCTGGATGAAAGCAAAGAGGAGACTTGTATCAACGTGTGCAGAGTAGATTTCAGCTTCCCACCCGAGTACTTCTCCGATGTGAGTCATGCCGCCAGGGATTTCATCAATGTTATCCTCCAGGAAGACTTCAGGAGAAGGCCGACGGCAGCCACTTGTTTACAGCATCCATGGCTGCAACCGCACAATGGCAGCTATTCCAAGATCCCACTGGATACCTCCCGTCTGGCTTCCTTCATCGAGCGCCGCAGGCACCAGTACGATGTGCACCCCGTCCCCAGCGTCAAGAGTTTCCTGATGAGCAGGCTGAACCCAGGCACGTAATGCCTCCGTTCTTGGGGTCCTGCACTGCTGGAAGGCACAAAGCAGATCTGTCTGTACATAGTCCCCGATTCAGCGTTTGTTTTTCGCATGGCTTTCCAAACTGTGGGGTACAAATCATTGCGGAGGTGGCAGTACCTGCCCAGTTCCTTGGGACCAAAGCAAAGGCGGGTAACGGCGGCAGGTACCCACCCCCTCCCCTTGGTGGGCTCCTCCTGGGACACGTGCTATTGTCACATCCACCGCGAAACAGGACTGCGGGAAGCAAACACTAACTGGAAACTAGAGCCAAAATTGTAGTTGCCTTAATCTTTGTAAGGCAGCTTTATAAGAAATCCTCTTGATCTTGCGGAACTGGTTTCAAAATGTAGAAAGAATAGGAGTAGGATAGTGGTGGGGGGTGAGACTAGGATGACCTTAGCGTGTACTGCAGAGCTGGACTGAAGTCAGTTTTTGCTGAAATGATTGCAAGCCTGCTCCAGGTTAACAGATGGATTTTGCACGCCCTGTATGCCCAGATCTGACAGGATTCCAGTGGGGATTTTGCCTGCGTAGGACATGGAAGATCAGGCCCTAGTCACTGCTGGATCAACTTCAGGTTTGGCACAGCTTAGATACGCTCTCGTTGCGTGGTACTGCTCAGACCAAAATCCCTCGTTAATCCTTGGGCTTTCTGCTGTGTCAAGTCAAGAAGCAGTACCTTTCAGAGCTATGACTAAGGCAATGAATTCATTGGAGCATACAGCTGGTTTTGACTAAGCACAATGGGACTATGATGGGTTTTTTTAAAGCATTTTATACACACTGTACAGAAATCTTTTGCAAAACCTGTGCATTGAGAAAAGGCTGTGTCCAATTTTTGCAGTATCTGTAAACTAGATGATGATGACGAAGACAATTTTTTCTATCACAGGTTTTCAGTATACATATATTGTATCATATATATAAATATATATATATA
>NW_010101050.1:0-11576 GCF_000699245.1 Pterocles gutturalis
GCCCTGCCCAGGGCCGCACCAACCCATTGTTCCGTGTCCCCTCTTAAACATGTTATTCGCAGAGGCGCCGATTGGCTCAGCCCTGGCCTGGGGCGGGTCCAGCCTGAATGTGGGGAAGTTTCCAGTCGTTTCTCACAGGAGCTAGATTGGTGGTACTCCTTCCCCCACTCCCCCTCCTGGTTACTAAACCCTTGGAGCAGGGGGGTGGGGGTGAACCCTTAGCAGTCACTTACAGGGGCCTCCCTTGCTGCCAGAGCAGACTTGGAGCTGGGGAAACTCTGAGCAGTTACTTACAGGGGCCACCACTGCAGCCCCTCCCTTGCTACCAGCAGAGCTGGAGTCCAGGAAACCTTCAGCAGCTACTTACAGGAGCCATTACCATGGCCCCTCCCTGCTATCAGACAAACCCACCACACAAAACCACAACACCTTGACCTGGACTTCTTCATCTAATTGTATATATGTTTCTACACATCTGTCAGCAAGGCATTACATTTATTGTCTGCTGGAAATGTGATCAGTGTTAGATAAAATAAGATGAACTCAAGTGGTTTACTAGTCTGTTGGTATTTGTTTAGTAGTTTCTGTACAAGGGTAGCAGCTAAAGGTTAAAAAAAGTCCGTGAGTTTCCATCTTGTATGTATTTAAGGGACCAGGAGAATGCTACGCAAAATAAACAATGTGTGTTTCATTGCATATACAATGTAATACTCCCCATGTGTTCACTTAGCATTTTAAGTGTCATGACCTCCTGTTCAAGTATGATCAGCCCACAGATACCTAATAGGCAGTTCTAGCTTAGAAAGTTCACATGTGCTTTTTTCTTGTTTAGCATGAAAATTAAAATAATTTATTTCCAGATAGGCATATATCATGGCCACAGATGCAAACACTTCAGCAATATTTCATAAGCCAAATAATTGATTTACCTATCTAGTGTAGTTGAGAAGTATCCATCTCAAGCATTTTTCACACTCAAATATATCAGATTTTCTTAATCAAATTAGTTTTTCTTAATCAGAAAAATAAGCCCACCAATTTTCATTTTCTTGGCAAAGAATATAAGCAATTGGACTTTGTCAAAGGAATATTTTTTGTTCTGTGCCCGTATGAACCCTTTTGTGCAGAAAAGTATTTTATTTGCCTTATGTTTGTTTTCTATAGCAAATGGCATCCTGGTCCACAGACACGGCAAGTTAGTTAATTAATACTTTTTCAAAAGTAGTACATTTATAAATAGACATTTTCTCTTGGTGAGTAGAAGACATCTTGCACTTACTGGTAGTCTATTAAGGACAAAAAGGGTATCCAAACCAATAAAAAGTTTCACAAAACCATGTGTACACATTGTACTTAAGCTGGGTGCTTTCCCCTATGTGAACAAGCAAGGGGATTATTTTAATATATCCCTATGTGATGTACTTACTCAAGTGCACGTTACCTTCTGTGTAACAGATGTCATTCAATTCACCTTTCTGGATGCACTTAGTTTACCTTTAGCCTAAAAAATTATTGGGAAGACGTAACAGGCCTACTAAAATCTTACCCTTTCAGTGAATGGAGGATTCAGCAAAATGCTTAATAAAATGGATGAACTAATTCCAACATCTTGAATTCATTTTGTCAAACTAAATGTTTATCAGAACCCTGCTTTCACTGACTTAATCAGAAGCAGGTTTGGGTTCAGTATGTGTTTTCCTGCACCAAAAAATGTAAAAAAGAGTGATCTCAGAAGGACCAATTAATACTTCTAAGTTTATGCAGTTATTTATTAAAGCCTGTTTTATAGTAAATGCAGTGTGTTTCAATTTAGACAGAATAAAGACGATGGTTAAAGCTGCTTAAAAAACTACATTGTACAAATTTATTTTCCATTTTTTTGTTTCTTTGCCAGGCACGTAGCTGTCTGAGCTTTAGCCTTCTCCTTCTTGCATTGTCTCAGACCACTTTTTAGAGTAATAAAGTAAAACGCTAAATTGTATCAAAAGATAAATTTTGAGGGGAAATTAGTTACTTGGTAAGATGTTTTAATTTTCTCTTGACTGTTTGTTTGAAGAACATTAGCATGATTCCAGGCTCCCGAGCAAAAACCTGAAATCTGGCAAGATTGATTTGTCTTTTATCCTGCTTTGGTTACAGTTTAAGTCTTTGAAAATTGGTATTTGCACATGCTTAGTGGATCATTTTAGAGGATTACTGAACAAGTCCCTAAAACATCCCATTTGCACAGAACAGCCTCCCAGATCCTTGTGGGCTTCAACTCTAACCTGGAGTGTGGACAACCCCAACAAATGATGTCTGTGTGTGAATCCTGGGCCTTCCACATTTTGTCCCTGGCTTGAAGTGACATCTTATCAAGGCTTAACTTATGTTCAGAAGCCAGTTAAGGAACAGCATCCAAAACCAGAATTTTCCCCCGGTCTTTACATGGGCAGCCAAACAGAACTTTTGATGCACCTCAGCCAACGGGAGTGCACAGCCCAGCATCAAAACCCAACCTCACACATGAAGGTTTAAGTACAGCTAATGATGATATTGCCCAATTTGACAACTTGCATCACTGTATTTCTGTTTAGCTTTCGCTCGTATTATTCTAAAGGTGAAAAGCTCAAGCCTTGGTTCTGGGGTTCTTCTCAAAATTAATGAGTTTTTTTTTCCTTTATTAGAATGTCATACCCCTTTGTGCACTCCTTTTCTTCAGCAGAATTAAAATCTATTTCCAGAAAAATCTGGGGTTTTATAACTTTGTTACCCATTTGCAGTTCTAATTAAAACACTATAAACATGGACTAAGACATAGGTCCTTCCGCAACTCAAAACTACGTTGATTATTCATGAATTCTACAAGTAGATCATATTTAGATAATTTTCTTCTTTAAGGGGATCATGCTTTAAAATGTAAACTTTTCGCTACATAATTACTTTTACTATATTTCAACCTTTTTTACTTACAAGTTTGAAAGTAGGAAATAAGTTATCAAAGATTTATAAAAGAAAAAATATTCTAATGTGAAAGCAAAGTACTTTAAATCCTAGTCTAAACAGAACATTTTACAAATGCTAAATCCTCATCCTGCAGCATTTGCAGCAAATCTAAAACAAAAGGGAATTGAAAGGACTCGCTAAAGGCTATTTAAACTTGAATAATTTAATTTCGTTTATAAATTAATAAGAACAAATTCTTTAAAAGGATTTAAAAGTATTTTTCTTTTTAAAATTCTTTAAAAGGAAATTGTCTACATCATTTTCTCTAGTAGAATCCTTACTAAACTGCACTGTGGCAAAAGTCCACATTATCTGGGTTTTTTTTTTTTTTTTTTTAGTTTTGCCCTGCTTTTCTTTCATCCCTCCTGTTGTAACCCCAGTTCTTACATATCCCAAGCTTTCTCACAGAAACTTGGAGCCTTGTTGAATTAAGATGTCATCTACCTTGACGCTTCTGAAATTAAACAAGCAGGGAATTTCCCTTTATTTAAAATTAACGTTTAGAGTAATATGAAAGCTGGGTAACAGATCTGTTCGGACTCGGCTCAGTCTGTTTCCTACTGCTGACAGCTCAGCTCTCTCACCAACTACACAGTTTTGAAGAAAAGTGTGGTGGGTTTTTTTCCATTTCCCACAGAAATTTTTTTAGCCAGATTTTTCAGCCATGTTCTGGACATGACTATTGAGTCTAGCTGTCTTCCATACGCAGCCTGAACTAGCTCATAAATTCCTTTCACTCCAACAAAAAAAAAATTACAATGGATGCACATACACAAATGTAATTAGTCCAATAAAATCTACATAAAATCTGCAACAAAGCTTAAAACAGTCAATAACCATAGATACAGCACAGTTATAGAGGGTTTTTTCTTTTCTTTTCTTTTCTTTTTTTTTTCTTTTTTTTTTTTTTTAGAAAACTGTATTTACACATTACATTCATAGTTAAGACAGGGATTTTTCATGTTTACTTGCACCTACATAAACTGTAAATAATGCAATTAAAAGGAAGTTACACCAACCCTTTAACAGTCCTCAAAGACCACAGTGTGCAGTAAGAGAGAAGGTGGAGAGACAGAGATTCTGGGTGATGGACAGGAGAAAACACACATGCATATAAATACATGTATGCTAGCACATAGCAAACATGCAAACTTTTAATAATTCTTTGGTGCTAAAACTCCACACACACATAAGTGTGCATAAATACATAATAAAAAACTTTCCAACTTTTTTCCACCAAAGGCTTCCACAAATAGTGTAACACAACACACAGCCTAAGAACACTCCTCAAATGAGTAACATTTCCAATCATTAAGCTAACCCTAAAATACAGGTTAATAATTCTTTCTTTTCCAGGTGCTTTTACAATGTGTATGGCAGCCTCTGTCATTTTTTGCCACTATAAAAGGTAATGAAGAAACAGTGAAACCGATGAGATAAATTTCCCCCACTGAGATGACTGCCTCTCTTGTTTTCTCAGGCTCATCCACCCCTGCTGTGTATCTTCTCAAGCTTAATAGATGGCCAAAACTGCAGATCTTTTACTCTTCTAGGCACAATCTTGCAAAAGTATGCCCCTCCATCATGCGAGTCCTGGGAGCTTGCCAGAGAGTTAAAAACAAGTAGTACTGCTGGACACTAGCAAGACCTCCTTTCCACTCTCCTTGAGGCCTCATTTCTTAACTTGTAAAGTGATCTGATACAGTGCTAAGAAGCAGTAAAAAATGTCATGTTATAGGGATACAACCAGCAAATGCTCTTCAGAGCTTTATTTTATTAGGTTTTTTTTTTAACAAGCCAGGAAACAAGTGCTAAACTTTTTGCAACCATTTGGGGATGGAAGGTGGTTTCTAGCTGTATAATTTCTGTTTCTCATGATTTGGTAAGCAGGGTGTCAACTTTCATTTTAAAAAGTAAGAGAAAGAAGCAAAACTAATGCCACACTGATATTCTAAAAAAAATACTTCTCCTCTGTCAATCTACAACCACTGTCAGATGAATGGTATCAAAGGGAGGGAAACCTAGTTAAACAAAGAATTACAACTTCAAGAGTTTTCTACCATGTTGAAAATACGACATAGGCAACAATAATAAAAATTTATTATTGGTTCAGCTTTGTAGAACTGTAAGTGTACAGTAGGGGCTGTAGAAGACTCTTTATGAAAATGGATGATTCACTATAAGCTTGAGTATCATCATGCAGCTTCCCAGTGCATGAGTTCAAGCTCACAGGGAAATAACCTCCATCCAGGGATTGCAATAACCACCCTTTGGAGAGGATCCTTCTGGTTCAAAGTGACAATAATTTGAGGAAAACTTAAAACTGCCCGATTTTGTTTAATAGCCTTTTCAGTCTCAACAATGCTGCTTATCTTGCAGAGGATGGGACTCCTTAGGTGATCCTTTGGGGCATAAAGTGGCACTGGTTGTGATTGTATCTCAGTTTTGCTTTCATGCCTCTTGTCTTTCTCTTGGCTATTCAAGCTCTAATTCCAGGAGAAAAAACAAAACAAAACAAAACAAAATCTCAAGCAGACAGTATTACTTTACAGGAGCGGTCTGACAGGCAGCCAGTGTCAGTGCTGGGGCTGCACTTGGTGCAGAGGGCTCGGCTGAGAACATGAGCAAACAGGATCGGTGACAAAGGCCAGCATTGTAGTGTGCCTCCTTATGCCAGTCACAGGTAGAGAAAATGGACGTTTCTTTTAACAGCATGGCAGCTTCTTCCTCAGCCCCCGACTTCCCATTTCCCCAGTTCAACTTTTGCTATCACCCTCCCTTTTTGATCCTGTGCCACCTTTAGATTCTCTGTGTTTCCTGACAAGTGTCATATATCTTTTGTATTCACTAAATCTGTGCTCCCATCTTTTCTCACCACATGACCAGATGCCAAAGGCCATAGATTTTGTTAACATAGCATATGGCTATTGCTAAAGTAATAAGCAGATATTGCTTTACTGAAAGGGATATATCGATTTCTTCTTTATGTGTCTAGTGAGAAAATATGACTAAATACTGTGAAAAATAATTGCTTACAAATTCAAGTTTATTTTTTTGGGAAAAGAAAAACTGACTTTTTTTTTTTTTTTTTTTTCCTGCCTAAGGAATAAAATGAAGGTGAAAAGGTTAAGTTAGCTCTGGTGATGACTAAACACAGTAACGAATTTAGAAGGCTTGGACTGTTGTGCTGTATAATTGCTGAAAACTAGTATTTGCTTAAAAGTCAGTAACTGTATGGTTTATCTAGTTTCTGATTGACTGAGACATTTTATTTCAGTTTAATGTAATCTAGTGTGGTTTCCAGAAAACCACAGAAAACTATCTATTCTAGTGCAGTTCAGTTGACCATAAATTCACATTAAGTAATTTTTCTCACTGCTTTCTGTCTTTTATTGTGAATGAATGTAATTTCCCTGACATAATTAAAAGACAATATAAAATTTATTTTGATTTCCACATTTGTGGATAAAACATAGAATAATTTCTAGCAACCATTTCTGGATTCTCCTGTTGGACATGTAGTCCATTTATCCAAAGCCAACAAGTATTAAAAAGAATAGATAAAAACCAAGACAACTCAGGGGGTGGGAGGGAAGGAACTTACTAAATTATTTACCTCAGGCATAAACTTCCAGCTCACCCTCTCTATGAGCTGGAAATCTCAGGAGATTTCTTCAGTCATAAAACACAGGTGTACACTAGTGAGTCGGGCAGGCTGTCACTGAAAAGGTAGATAACGGGAAGCCTCTTTTTCTGTATGGCTCCCTTCCCACCTCACTTCCCCACACTGCACTTTGGTTTGATTTGACAAAGGCAAATGAAAGTTGTATACAGGAAACTATTATATATTGATGTAATAAATGGATGCACGCACGAAAAGTTAAGTTATGTAGAGCGATACCTCCTGGTCAGCTGAATCCCAGCCTTTGAGATCTCTTTTCCGGGCTATCCGAATGTGACAGCCACAGGTTTGAAGTGATACAATTTTAGCTCAGGGTCTATGCTCCAGGCACTGGAGGAAGTATCTGGAAAGAGGTAATGTGCCTGAACAGATATTTCCCGTCTTCTCAAAGAAAAAGGCAGGTGGTTGGAGAAAACCACTCCAGGAGCCAGAGAACATCTAAACTAACAAGCGGCAAGGACCAAGGACTGATGGAATAGCAGAGACAATGGCGGGGAGCTCAGTTCTCTTAGTCTCTGTACAGGCTGGCACATGCTGAACTTGGGCTCCACACAATCATGGCTTAGCACCAGCTGGCAGACACCAAACCCATGCCTAGCACAGCCCCAGCAGCAGCGACAGCCCCATGCCACAGCTTGGGCTCAGGCAGGGTCATGTTTTACATGCAGCCCACAGCCCACAAGCTGCATTACGCCGTTCCTAGTCCTGGTGTGAACAGAAAATACATAAAGGTACACAGGAGGTTAAACTCTTGTTTAACTTGCTACTTAAAAAAAAGGTGACTAAAGTAGGTTTTGAAGCCATTATGTAAGCATTCAAATAAATCAAAAGCGATAATGACACTGCAGTTCCAAGGAGAGCTGTCAAGTATCCAACCTACATGAAATGCAGACTACCAGTTTACAGATATGTAAGATCTAAACGTAGGTCTTTGGATCACAGGACTACAATTTCAAAGGGTAGTTCAACCAACAGCTCTCATTTCACCTTCTGATGACTTCCAGATGTGATTGGCACTTCCAAATTAAGTGGTTCTTGCAATACGATGAGCTGTGTCATACAAATAACAAAGACTTCTGTGGAGATGGCTGAAATGCAAACAGCAAGCCTGTGGCCTTCCCTCCTAAGCCACAACTTCTGCAGAACCACTGCTCAGAGTTCCATCTGAAGAATCTGCCAGGAATTTCAGACTCCTTTCTGCACCTCTGACAGGTGACCTGGTTGAAGGTAAGGAACAGGTAACAAACCCAATGGCTGGAGAATCTCACTAGGTCTTTCTCTGGTGTTTTTAAGTCTAATTCGAGCACCAAGGACTATGTCTCCCATATACAGGGGAACGTGGAGATGACCAGCTCCACCAGTCACTAGCCTGTTGCCAATCTGTCCTTTGCAAGACACAGGCTTTGAAGTCACACTGCTTACTACACACAACTTGAAAACATCTCAGGGAAAACAGAATGCACTGTTCCTCATGGCATGATATTCTTATTTTAAGTGAAATGAAGATAAGACTTTCAAAGGGGCTATTTGAAGCCCCAATTTCCTATGGACAATGAATAGGGCATGCTCTGGAACCTCCAGTCTTGAACGGGAGGAAATGCCCTTTGCCAAACCACTTTAATGGAAGATTCAGATGGAAAGAAGCATCAAAGCACAGAGTGCCCTCCAAAACCCTGGTATGCAGCCACACATGAGAAAAAGGAATTTCCAGGGATAACTTCATCCTTATCTTCCAATAACCTTTTTCAGAGGTAAAGGTATATAATTCCTCAAACCCTTTCCTAGGGTGCTGGAGACTACCAGAAACTTGTTTTTGTGATGGGGGAGCTCTTCTGTTTAGATCTGATCTGCCTGTCAAGTACCTTTCATTCTGGGCTTGTTTGCACAGTAAGTGGGGGTACACTTTCAGCAAGAGGGAACATACTTCCTTCCCTTGACCCGCCACATAAACACGACCACCAGTGAAGACGGGATGGATGGGATGCCTGGGTCCAGATATTGGTGCCTGATCCATATCTACATTATTAGTTGCCATATAGTAATAACATTAATAATTACAACATAATGTCAACTTTATTCATTTAAGACAGTATTTAAGCAAATAGAAAATTGGGAAATCCAGGATGAAAGCCTGGGATTTTTTCTGTTGGCTTCAATGGAGCCTGGACTGCATGATGTAAGTATGAACTCACATTTTCATAACAAGACAGCAGAAGGTGGGTTATGTCTGACTTACCCTGAATCGAAATGCCTGTTAAATTTCAAACTAGTTATTGAAACGTGGTTCTACTTCATCAGGGGTTGTCCAAGGGAAAAGAAGCTCTTTCAGGTGTGCTGTATTACAGTGATCATATCTCATTTCAACGTAATTTCTTTAGCCACCAGCACAGGGGCCTGGAAGAACTTCATCCATCTCCAGAAAGGATGAGTTCTGATGATGGACGGGGCAGAACACAGGAGTTGCCGAAAACTTGTAGTTTTAATGCTCCATTCAAACTTCACATTTTAATGCAAACATTCTGAATCTTCTCTGTTTTTTTTTTTTTTTTTTTTTTTGTAAATATAAAATACAGACTTATTGGCAAGCAGTCTTAACATGGGAAACATTAATGCATCTCACTTTTAACAGTGAAGTTCCCCTTAAAAGCTAAACCTGATCTGAACCTTGGCTCCCGAGACAAATATTCTGTAGTTTACCTCATGTTGAGCACATTATGTTTGGCTCCAAAATAGTTTGTGTCAAAATCAATTATTTCTGTTCTCTAATCGCAGTCAGAACAATGATCTAGGTTTATAATATAAAATATACACAACTTTCTGACTGTCTGATGCTTTTATTGCTTCAGCGTCTGATCACTCCTCTTAAGTAATAAGCTGGCATAACCATTCTGGATGGCAGGGGACATTAGATGTGTTGTACACATCCCTTTTCATTTTGTCCAGGAGACATTATTTCTTGTACACTTGAAAGAACAGGGAGACTACTGCATTCACTTTCAATAACTAACTACATTCAAAACAATTTCTATTATTCTTGGCAAGAGAGAGAATGATGCCCTGATAAATGTACTCATTCTGGTCAAACTTTACAATTGATACCAAATGATTACATTTCATTTTCCTTCACTGTTTGATTTCCCCAAGTCATTTTATAATTTGAGACTTAAAGCATACACATTTTATGTACCTTTTAAATTTGGGGTGAAGTAGGTGATTTTTCTAAGAGTCAATAAATACCTGTTGCTGAGGACTCTAGAGCACTATCCTCTCTGAATTATCCCCTTGAGTCATGAGAACGGGCAAGTACCAGCTGCAGAACTGTAACACCTCCAGTTCCAGTCCAGCCTGTATGCCAATACCCCAGCTGTGGCAGGGGGGATACCTGCCTTCCCCGGCAGAGCCATGGCTCCAGGCCCTCGCTGCCCCTGCACACACACGGCAGCACTGGAAACCAGCCTGTCTGATGGAAACTTTCCTTTATAGCTCCCCCTGCTAAAAGCCCAGCTTACACCAAATGGCTTGACCTCACTATGACTTCCAACAGACCACCTACCCTTTAAAAATCATTAACTATCCACTGCTGTCAAAGTCCTGAGGAAAAAGCAGACTAGGAGGAAACAAATCCTACAGTGCTGTTGGTTTTCAAGTTCATGCACATCTATACTGCAGACTTAAGACTATAACTTTACTGCATGTAGCACCCTTCCCCAGTGCTTAAAAACGTGGTTTGCAAGAAAGGGCACTAGGACAGGAGATGTTAATAATAACATGATAGCTTTTTATAATTCAGCTACTTTTGTTTCTAAATGAATTTTAAAATATTACTGTTCTGAAACATGGGACAATAATAAGATGCTAAGGGGGATGAATATGCTTCTCTGGTACTATTTTGAGAAAGTCACAAAAAGCACTGCACCTTTGAGAGCACGGTGGGGTTTTTTTATATTTAATTTAATCTGCGTAATTAGAAGGAAAATAAGACATAAGCCTGAAATAACATGGGAATAAAACATGATCTTATATCTAGTTACCTGTCAATTACCTCTGCACTGAAAGGCAAATAAAATCCCCAAAACCCTTAAAAATTGAAGTGACAGAGATTCAGTTGTAAATTGAAACAGAACTAAAATTAAATTCGCCAAACAGGATGTTCTCCCTCTCTGCCCTCTCCTGCGCTCACGCTACACAATAAATAATTCTGATAAAAAGTTGATCTGTGGAGTTGCTTTATTTATTTGGGCACTGTGTATGCCTTTCTCCATAGATCTGCCAAACATAAACTTTCCACAGACTTGCTTCTTCAGTCCTGGGCCTCTCTTAAATGGCAGACAAGAATCCCCCAGTGAATTAGATTGAGACCATCACACTCATTTTCACATTTAAACAAATCCAGATTTTGAACTTAGGTTTTAAAAGGTGGAGAGCTAGTGGAAGGCAAGTGTATTTCATGCTTCAAGGGGAGGTAAAGTTACCTCTGCTTTACAAGTGGCACAAAGGAATTCCCAAAGAAATTTGACAATAATACAGACTCAGATCACAGTAAATTATATCACTCGGCAGCTAAACTGGGGAACTAAGTCCAGAATTGCCAACAAAACTCAAGACACACGTTTGGATATATGGAAAGTTTTGCAATTTCTAACAGAAAGGAGTCTGCACAGACATCTTATGAGACTCATAAAGAACCTTATCAGTTGGAAAGGAGTGTGTAAATTCTGAGGATCAGAAGAAAGTTTTTTGCCCCCCCCTCCCATTTTTCAAAAAAATAAAAGCATTCAAAAGGAGAAGATAGAACAGACAGACCATCTGCAATGCAACCACATGAAAGACCCCTGGGCAAATCCAAACCCATTAGCAGAAGTGCTTGACAAATCTGTCAAAGAGCCAGATGCTGCTTAAGGAGGAGTCT
>NW_010101050.1:11607-21829 GCF_000699245.1 Pterocles gutturalis
CATCTGGATCCTCTGACTTCTGTTCCCAAAGGAGGACAACAATGACTGGTGCTCAGACTCAGCTGTGTGAGAGAGCTGAGGCACAGAATTGCTCTCTGATAAGGCTATCTTAACGTAAAGAGAGGAGACCAAGTCTGAAGTATTAAAACAGCTTTAACACATATGCACATTGTATATGGAAGATACAGATGTTAGAAAGCAGAAAGAGAACTTGCAATTAGTTCATTTGCATGTCCTCTCTTTTTATATGTTTTTTTTTGTTCATTCTATTCTTGTGTCCTACTTTCTCTTTTTCTAGTGACTGATCAGGATCTAGTAGGATGGCATGCTAAATACTAGCACAGCGTACTAACTGCATGGTGTTAGTTAAATGCTTACTGGGTACATAGACTGACTGACGGTATTTAAAATGTGAACAACTTACGAAGTATCTACGCAACAACTTACACTTTAAAATATATGAGGAAAAAAGTGATTTTTTTAAAAAATAACCTGCATCAATCACAGAATAGAGGATTTGGCTCTAAATGGCCAATTTTTAAAATGTCTCCATTCTTCTACGAATCTGTTCAACTGCATTTGAAGTGCAAAGTAGGTAGAACCAAACACTTTTATTGTTCAGATTCAACAATGGCAAAATACATTTGGAGTATCCAAGAGGTCAAAGAAGCTGAAACAGAGTCTGAATTAGTTCTCCTGTGCACTGCTCCAAAGTGATATGACAGAGTAAAAAACAGATTGAGGGAAAAGGAAAGAAACAGAGCTCCTTCTCTTTGTCATTGCATGTGTTGTACTTGAAGACCCAACACTGTCATTTTATGGCTCAAAATCCAGTTCAATTTTAGGATAGGGCTCTAAGAAGCTACTGGACTAAGTAGAAATACTTACAGGTAAAATCTTAGGTTATCTTCTTTCACTCAAAAATAGTATTTATGCTATCCCAAGACATTCCTGAAGGTTCAAAAACATCAAATTCTGATTACTACATGATTTAATACAGAAATACATGCACTCCTTTTCCCTCTTTGAAATCCAAGAAGACCAGGTATACCAAAAAGCACCATGACTTAGCAGATCAACAGATTCAGTACAAACTAGTCAAAATGTGAGGGTGAGTAGGGAGGAAGAACAGAGAGGGAGAGGGAAGTATAACAAATGCTCTCTTGAGAGTCATTACTCATCTTTTAAAGGCTAATTACTTGGACCTCACCCCCCCCTACTTTCCAGAGCAGCAATACATTCACTTTACACAGAAATTCATTTCAGCCAGGCCAGTGACTGCCAGACTGACATCTTGGAACGGCTGGCAACCCAAGGGCACTTTGCAGCAAGCTAATGGACACTGGCTGGTCTATAACGTAGTGTGAGAACACACATAAAAGTGAACTTAAATACCATCTATCTATGCAGCTGGTTATAGCTCAGGCTGTGTGTTGGGCTACCAGCACACACACCAGGATCTGATGGAAACAAGCTGTGTCCCAGGCAGCAGGGAGGATGCTGTCCCGCTCACCTGCACTGATATCTGATCCATTCAAAATAGATGAGTGACAAACCAGTACATGCTAAGCCCCTGGGATGGCTTCAGTCCTGCTTCCTCCACACACCTGCAGCTCCAGCTAGAGAAAGTGGATGCGAGAGAGTGACAAGAGCCTTGCAAATGAACTCAAAATTGCATTTAACTGCTGCTGTCAGCTGATGCTGCATTGTGTGAACTGTTTATTCAGTAGTAATGCAGTAGAACATACATTGTTATGTCTGCCTGGTGTAAAAATAGCTGGTATAGTTGCCCAAGTTATGCTGTGCAACAGCACCCACGTATAGAAGGAACGAAAAAGGGGATGGGAGATACCGATGGAAGAACTGCACAGTGCACCGCTGTACCTGTGCTGCTAGGAAGTTGTTCTGAAATGATGACTACTGGAATATATTGATAATTTCAATGTGCTTTCAAGATCTTTGATTATAATATTTATGTTAAATTGTCTGTATAAATTTCTGTTTACAGGTTGCCATTCCTGGTTGAAAGTTATTACCATAAGAAAGTTGGTTTCACTATACTTCCTATATATGAAATTTTGGAAATTTTTGTTGCCTTTTTTCTTTTCTTCACTAGTCCCTTTTCTGGTTTTAGCTGTCGGGGTTTTTAGTGGTTCTTAACTGCTACTAATAGTTATTGGCACAGCTCCAGAGCTTAATTTTTTGCCAGCTTTTCCCAGACCTCATAAAGAGCACTAACATGCATTTAGGTTGAAGGGCACTCAGCATCCCATTGCCTGTGATGGCAGAATACAGGTAACAGCAGTTCAGCATGTGGGAGGACAGTTCCATGTCTGGGGTCTGCTAAATAACTTGCACTTTTGATCAGGTTAAAAAAAATCACAAGGCACTTTGGAAGTCACAATTATGTCAAAACTTAATTATACAAATATATGGGGTGGTTCTAGTCAACCTCACCATTAACCACAAACCTGCACATAAAAAACCCCTTCCTTTCTCTGAAGAAGGGCATATGGAAGAAAGAACAATGAGAAGAGTTTAAAGCAGATGTGGACACAGCAACATCCTGGGAGTCACCACCATTGTTCATATAATAGCAATGTGTAAGCTAGGAGTTACTCAAGATGTTGGAAAATTTTCTCACAGATCAGTCTCGGGTAGCAAAAGGGACTAGGTCTATGTGTGCTAGTTACAGGATACTCTGGTTCAAATCTGGACTCCAAGAAATATGTAATACTTGTACCAAGTGGAATGGCTTTCATAACAGCCTAGTGTTTAGGACATTCACTTAAGCTATGTAAGACATAAGGTCATATCCAATGAATAAATACATATAAAATACCAATTACTTTTTAATGTATATATTTGTGTATTTGTTAAGTGAAAACTGGGAAAAAATAAGCAGTCATTAAATATTTTAAGAATATGTGGTTCAAGCCATTATTCAAGAGGATTTTAACCATTTTCAAAATACATCTAAAGAAACAGGAATGACAGCACATTTCTAAGGGGACAGCAAATAAAGTAAAACTTTTAGATTTAAATTAGTACATTGCAGCATGCACTTGCACAGTATTTTGTATTATCTCCTCTCTCATAAATAGGACATATTCCTACCAACAGTTAACAATAAACTCAGACCTGTTAGAATAGCATGTTTCTCTGTTTCTCAGAGACATTAATCTCGTTTCCCAACTTATTAGATTTTTTTCAATTTTTAAAATAGTTTTTATATCATTAGTGGTGGTTGGTTCTTGCATTCCAGTAGCACAAATCCATACTAGAAAGCTCTTACCTTTCATAGTATGTGATGTTAGACTATGTACTTTCAGTTAAGGGTAACTCCAAAATCTCCAAATTACTTCTACTAACACTTCTGTTAAAATCTTGCTTATTCTATTTTTTTTCAATAAGGTGATATAAATTTCCAAAAAATGTTCAAAACTTCTTGGGATTTGCTGCTTTAATTTATTCCAAGTCTGACCCACCACTGATTCAGGTTAATAGAAGTCTTAACACTGACAAGATCTGGCATGGGATCACCCAGAGAAAGTATTACTAATACAACAGAAAATATTTTATGTCTGATTTTAACAAAAAAACAGGAATTTGTAACAGACCTGAAATATTAAAAAAATACATTAATTTTATTGTTAAAGCCACAGGGATCTGTTAATATAAACCATTCAAATACTTCCCTGTGATGTCATCAGTTAACATGTGTTTGCACTCTAAATAGATTATTGTAATTTCTGTAAACATATCATGTATATTTTTAGAACTCTCTGGGGGCTTGATCCAGAGCCAACAGAAACCAACGGGCAGACAGTGACCAGCTTCGATAGGCCTTGGGTAATCAGAAGACTGAATTTCTAAAGTTAACGGATGATAACATCAGAGTACAGCAGGCAGAGAGATACTACACAGACTGCTCTAAAAACAGGAAAGACTCGCACTGACTTAAAACTACATGCCTGAAAATACAACATACATAGCAAGGCAACATACTCCTTGTTGCAACTGTCGTGCAGTTGTCGTGGATGCTGTATGTCATTCAGTTACACATATCTGCATAGTCATCTCACTAACTGTATTCTTTTGATTGACTCAAACCACCTAAGTGGCATGCAGACTAAATACATGCACCAAACCTTTAACAAGTAATGGGTTTGTATAAAACATTCTCTCAACTGCAAGTCAAACCTGTGTGTCCCAGAATGTAGCCTTTCTGAGAAATCTTATTCCACAATGTAGTTATTTTAAAATTGGAAAATTGTGATATGTTTTTTGCCAGTCACTGTCTTGACTGAGAAGTCTGGACTTGATCCTGACAAACATTTCTCTTAGGTGAAGTGTTTATAACTGTCATCAAAGGTCTATTCTGACAGACATATACTCTCCCTCCTGTTGACTGTATTTTTTCTTCCAGTTCCCAAAATAATTTCTGGCAATCTTTCAATTGCAACTTTATTTATTCTGTCTGTTCATATCTAATTTGTGTTGCTGTATCTGTTCCTCTTCATAGTTTGCCCCAAACCCAAGAAATGCTAACAGGTACTCACCAAGTTTTTTTTTCCTGGCTAAAAAATACTTTTATTTTTGCATGTATTCCCTTCTGGAACTGAACATTTTTGCAGAAAAGCAGAATCCCTAAAATTAAAATAAATGCTTTCATTGCCTTTGTGCATATTATGTATCTAGCTGGTCTTCTTGTAATAAATCAGCAGTGCAACAGGTGATTGCTGGTGGAGTCTGCATGGAAGAGGGATACAGCAAGCTGTCTTCACAGTCAATAGAAGATCTGATAAAAGGTATCTCAGAAGAGCCTACCTTACACACCTACTTCAAGGTGAGATGAATTTCACCTTCAGAGGCTAAATCAAACAGAGTCCTCTCAATATCTCATTACCTCAAATAAAGCCCATTTATTAAACCATTATGATCTGCAGATTATTCAATGTGAGATAAAGCGGAGTTACACCACTCCTGACTCAGAAAAGCACTTAAATTACCCTCCAGCCAAGATAAGTTACATAAGTTACAGACAACAAACCTTTACTTTCTGAAAAAACTTTTAAGACACGGACGAGAAGAAAATGAGGGAGCGTGATGTGGCTAAACAACACATATGAAAGCTTGTTAGTCTGGGCTTGTCCTTTTTTACTGCACAACCAATACTATTTATTTTTTCTATTATAATTCCGGAAACTTGACAATTTCCGTAGCTATTGCTGGCTTTTCTTGCTTGCCAGCTGAATCATAAAGCTTCTCTTCACCATGTAACAACAAGCATTTGCTGTTCCTCTCTTGAACTGCAAATGAAGGGGGATATACTGCTGGTCTCACTCTCCTAGGAACTGGTACGCAGAGGGTCAACCATGTTCAAACAGTCACGGAAAGGCATGACGGCTTCATCACACAATCTGTTAGATGACCTGTAAAGCTTGGATTTGGGTTGAGGAGTTACAATGTTAAATTTGATAAATCAGGACAATTACATGGCATTAAAGTCAGGCCAATACCTGACTGAAAGAATCAACCATCATCATCATCCTGAGACAAGACTGTGAAGGTCTTGTTGATGGAATTAGTCAGTGAAAGAGAAATCTTAGGTGTATTCTACACAGTCCAAACTGCTGAGAATGAAACACATTTGATGATCTGGTTGCTCAGAATAAGATGCAGAAGATGTATTTTATTTTCCTTTTCATTTTTGTTAAATATGCGGATGGCCATGGAAATACTGTTCAGTAATGCACTCGTGCAGTATTGGCATAGCTCAGGTACAGTAAGTATAGCGAACATTGTATTTACAACAGTGCCTCCGAACTGCAGAGGAAACAAACCTTGGTCAAGTGAACTAAATGTGAAAACTATGGTAGCTCCGACTGTCATTCAATACCGTCTATTTACTTTCAAATGCATTAATGACAGTAATTGTCTCCGGACGTGTACATGCACACTATATCCTGACCAATTAAAAACGCTAAGCAGGTATCAAAATGAGACCAGTGAGATGTGAAGAATGTCAAAGCCTATTTCTCATTCAGAAGTTTTAAGAGAGACTCTTGAGACTAAAAAACAGAAACAGGAATTCCTATCTTTTATGTCTCACTATGTGGTCCACTTTTAAGCAGTGTGGGTGTGGAACAGACCAGAAATCATCTGATGAACAGCTGCTATCTATGCTAAGAGCTTCACTGAAATGCATATTAAATTGAAATATTGGAGATCTTTTTTACATTAAAAAAACCCTCTGTGATATTTGGACAGCCTGTTTATCTGGCAACTGTGCCTGTGCATATGATTCAATATATACCAGTGGTCATCATCGGTGAATTTGCAGTTCAGTAATGCATAGGAATAAACTCTGTCTAGCTGGTACTAACACAATAGCTCTAATGCCTCTGATTACAGTCCTCTTACAGCATCTGTAAAGTTTTAAAAGGCAGAATTTGCTTAAGAGTGGCGAGTGGCTTCTTTTCACTTTCTTTTGCTTTTAGAAATTAAAAAAAAAAAAGTCTACAAAGGAAAAGACAAGTCAGGAAGAATGAATATAGCTTGAGATACTGAATGGGTTTCTAGTAAAAATTATGCAACAAGAATGGAGGGCTTCTTACTCCATAGTGCTTAGCTTTAACTTACCAATACAAAGATCCATTGCCCTTCTGTGAATACACAAGTAATGTCTTTTTGACACCACTATGTATTTTCACAAGTTAATTTGTCAGCTAACTTTCATCCCAAGCTAACAAAACTACTTGTCAAAATCTTCTCCCGTTTTCCCCCATAAATATAATCTTCCATAAAGATCATGGTTTAAAGAGGGAAAGTATATTAAATAGATGGCCATTTTCCTTTACCCTTTCAGAAAAAAAAAGAAATTGTGTCCCATCTGTCAGAACAACCCCTTATTCTGCAGCCTCCTATCCTCTCCAGAGACTAAAAAACCATTATTTTTTTCCCATAATCAGTGGACTTTGAGGAAGCAGCAGAAGACCCTGCTAGATTTCCATTTGCAGGGACTTCCTCTCCCTCCTCTCATTTTTCTCCTCCCTATTTCTTTTCATTTCATAGCCCAGAAAATCCAATATTTTTTGTCAGATCTCAGTTCCTGATGTGACTTTGGTTTTACAGTGGAGTCTCTGGCAGGCGTGGTGGGAAGGGAAGGAGGGTTTAGGGGTAGCAGAGATGGGTTCATAAAACAGTTTTTTGTCTCAAAGAAAGATGCTGCCCTGGGATGCGTGGCCAAACTGAATGTGCTGCAGCTGAGTGTGAGCAAGAGTCTGGGACTCAGTATTTATCATTTTACTAGACTTCAGAATCACATGTATTCTAGTGTTTAACTAATTTCCACAGCAGGGTCTTGGGGTATGAGGCTGTAAGCGTAGCTTACAAGTTTCAAGGCAACAAAATGCACCATTATTAGTATTAAAATGGCTTATTTGATTATCCATGTAAAAAGGGAGCTCATTAATAACTACAAACATGCTACTTTCATGCACTGCACTAGACTTCAGCGATTTTTGTACGACATTGAATTTAACGTAGGAGCTGTTCAGCATAGTCAGGATTAGTACCACTTTAAAGTATACCCATCACATAAGAAAATTAAGAGCAGTGTTTGTTTATAGGCTCTGAACACAGGAATTCCTCTTCCTAAACTCACTAGTGAATTAGATACAGGGCCAGCATGCCAGAGTTGTCACTTATGCATGTTACTCCTGTCTCATCCAGACCTGTAGTACAATGGTTGGCAAGTCCCAACCATTTACTGCCTCTGTCTTGCACACCAGCAGCCCCAGAAACCTGTAAGCATTTTGCATGACTAAATAGCTATCCAGACTTGAAGGGGGAATTTATTTTTATTGCAATTTTGAAGAAAGAAAGCCATAATATAGATAATGCCACAATACCACCATGATTAAATATAATACCACCGCTTAGGTATAATATCTAAACACTTGGGGATAAACGGAAGTATTCACAACCAGTTCAGAGGGATTTGGCAAAATAACTCCCAAGAAACTTTGACAGAATTTGTAAGACAAAATCATTTGTAAATGAAAATCTGTGAATGATACTGAAGAGTCATGCATATTTCTTTTTTGTGTTTACAACTTACCTATCCACCACAACTTCAGTTCTTAACTACAGTTCCCTCTCCATCTGTGCAGTCTACCTGTCTGTCAAGATCACAACCATCTTCTAGAAATAAAGGCTGGCAATGGTCGATTTTTTATTGCATGTATAGCTGTATACTTCTGGAAAGCATTTTTTTGATATGCTGCATAGGTTAGTAAATTCCCTTAAAAAAATTTACTAGTCACATCTGCAGTTTGAATGTTTCTTTCTAAAAGACAAACCAAGGCCAAACAAGACAAAGAATCTGCTGATACACACATGTCACTCCAAGAATTCTCCTGACAAAGTTCCCACACCCAATTTAATTACTTCCCTACTGTAAAAACACTTTCCATCTGCATTTATTGTAATAGTTTCAAATCCAAAACCAACAGACTATAAAGCTAGCTAAATAAATGAATGATACTGGCCTCAGGTCCCAAGCCAGGAGCTACTCTGTAAGGCTGTGTGTCTCCAGTATTAATTTTTATGCTGATGTTTCATTTTATGTGCAGTGTTTTCACTTAAGCCTTGTTTAGAGAAGAATTGCCTTGCTCCAGGCTTTAGAGTTTTACATGCCGCGCGGTGCCCTCTAGCGCTGCTCCAGCCAAAGGTCTGCCAGAGATTCCCCTCCAAGACCAACGTCTCATCACGAATCAAGATCCGACCAAAGAAATCCCACTTCAGGCTGTACACACAGCACTGCACACGCTCAGGCCAGGAACATGAATTCCAACTGTATCTGATATATCCTCAAACTGAGGCTGCAGAGCTCAAAATTAAAAGCATTTTTGTTTGAAAGTGCATCTTAAAAAAATTAAACTACCAGATTTACCCTCCAGATTTGCTATCTGCAACATGGGTTCCCTTTTGCAATTCAGAGAAAAAATTATCCTATTCCTCAGACTTGATACGAAGAATTTAAGTACAGTTCATAAGACATTTCCTGATATGCCGAGGTAATGACAGTACATCAGGTTTCTTGCAATGTCATACTCTGATGAAACTACTTCAGACTGTGGATTTTTTCATAACTTTTAAAGACTTGAGATATAACAGTCTTATTTGGACAAGCAAGACACTTAAAACTATGCACATGCACAAGTGCTTTGCTGAACTGGGGTTCTCCATGCTGTCAAAGTACTTAGAAAGCACTTGACCCATATAATAAATTTTAATACAAAACAGAAGCATAGCAGATACTTTTTTCATTTAGAAGTTATTAAATGAGGAGTGAAGGGCAAAACATGCTTCCACTAAATTTCAGGGAAAAACTGCTACTGACTTCAATGGAAGCATATTTGGATGCTGAATTTTGTATTCCCTTACATTCAATTCTTACCAAACTAAATTAAACGTTGTATTAATACCTGACATGAGCTAATCAAAGAAATTCAGATAGTGCACAGCACAGCTCAAGCCACAGATATTATACTGGCCTTGGATATGGTAGGTGACCCCCAGAGAATCCTGTTGCAACAGTGGCACAAACACATAGTTAAGGATGGGATCTGGGGGCAAACCTTGAACTACTTAGCTTTTCTGAGTTTTAATCACAATGTTAGAGTGATGTCAAGTTTGTTTTGTGGCTCTCTCCTCACAATTAAAGCTTCTGAGTTCCTGTGAAACTGAAAGTGGTCTAAATAGAAGGAAGACAAAGATAGACAAAAAGTGCAAACCACCAAAAACTGATGAAAATAATCCACAGTAGCTCAACAGCTTACTAATGAACAGAAAGATGCACACTTAATGGCACATCTAAAACAATTACAATTTCACCTTCTCAAAATTACACATACACATACATACATATGCAAAACATTGAAGTTAAATTCATTTTTCCATGTACATGAAATGAGCAAACACTGTGCTTGAAAAGTTTGGGGTTTTTTTAAAGAATGTATAGCCTCTTCTCAATGTAGGAACACAGTAGCACACATTTCCGTAAGTGAAAACAAAGAAGTTTTGATAAAGGTGAATTATCCCAAATAAAGGCTGAACTGCCCACACTGAAAAAAAGTATACTATCAGTAAACTTCAAGACTCAGGTATGCAGAAAAGGGATAGATGAAATGAGATTTGACTACAGATTTCCCTA
>NW_010101050.1:21860-48022 GCF_000699245.1 Pterocles gutturalis
ACAATATTTAATAGGATTTTATTTATTTTTTAATCAGGGATGAGAATTCAGCATTATGGCACCATCTAAACTCAACAACCTAGATGCTAGCCCACATCTTGTGATATTATGAAGAAAGTTTACTCTGCCTCAGCTTAACCCAGGACACGTCTTTAACTGGGAAAAGGGAAAAAACCCTTCCAGACTGAAAACCATTAAAATTGATCCAATCATTTGTTCTTTGCAAAACAGGTCTCTCGTGCTCTGATTCTATGCATCTGCAGAAGAGCTCTGCCTCGCACCCCACTGCCACGCTGCAGTCAGCCGGCGTTTGCCCTCTGGGTACCATACCTGGGATTCTGTGGCTCTGAACCATCTGACTCTGTACAGGGTTTCTTTACCTGCAAAAGCAAATTAGTGACAGTTACTTGCACTTGAAACACAACTTCCTCGCTCACAGTTCATGCACTTTACAGCGCATAAAGTGGATCCAGCTCCGCTCACCATGATTTCTATAAAATACTTCCCGCATTTTACAGCAGCAGTATGCAGTACTAAACAGTGTGTTTCATTATTATCCCATGAAGAACTGCCAACTGCACTTCCCCAGGCTCCATTAGTATGTAAAATGTTCAGCTAAAATAGCTTGGGAGTAGTCTAACTAGGAACAAAGAAACCAAAGAGCCAGGTTCCCCACTTCAAAACAAGAAAGCCATACTGTTCTCAGCTCAGTAAAGAAATGTTTTCCCAATTGATGCTGCTTCTGTTTCCTGCTAAACCTCACAATAATAAACACCAGATTCTGGGGCAAAGTGCGACATTAGCTAAATAATTCATATGTTAATTTTCATTTTGAAAATCTGCTAACTGTATGTTAACTGGATTTTTCTAAAACATCAAAGAAAACATACACCGTTTCCACACATATTTGCAATACATAACTACAGAAAAGGTATTTCAACTTCCATATTAATCTTTGCAATACGTTGCTGTTAGCTAGTTAAAGGTGAAAAAATCCATCACTTTTAAATAAAAATAGAAAACTGTTCTCTTGCAGACTAGGTATCTCCTTGGGATCCTCAGGATTTCCTGCAAAAATTTCATTGTACCTTCTGGTAATCTAAATTTTCTGTACGTTCAGAACCATTTTGCTCACTTGTGTGCTAATGCAGAATCCAGGTCTGTGTGGGAGGTTTCCAAACTCAATTTTTAAAGCCATCTAGAAACATCATAGTCACTCAGACTCGCTTGATGTGATGGACACAATACAAGGAACATTCCCATTCCAACGAGCAAGTGTTCAAAGACAATTTTTGGGAATACCTTGCATCAAGAGATTCTTCTATACTTTTTTTTTGCTACATTAAAAGCATTTCAGAGAAAAAAAATTGTGACTGTGACTCATTTCTATCAAAGTCATTGCAAAATTATCACAAACTCCAACAGAAAAAGGCTTAGGCTCATGCTAAGTGTTTTTCCCTCAATACCTTGACTGAATGCCATGCAACATCACTCTAAAATGTCTGAATACAAGCATGGTTCTATAGATGGTCATTTTTATTCTTCACTTTTGTTCCAGATACTGAAAAAAAATACAGTTGCATACATGGCTATTCATAGAAATCAGTTTTCACTAGCAATAATGAAAATTTCCCCATGACCATAACTTAAAACTGTCTTTAATATTGTAACAGGTGTTATTCAAAACAGTAAAAAAAGTAGCAAACACAAAGGGTTTTCTAAATATTGTGTTTTGCTTGATTTTTACTACAAAACTTTTGTCAACCTATCCACTTGTTCAGTTTCATCACTGCTGCCTTTCCTCCTCTTGGATTGGTTCTGAACTGTTCCTACTGTGCTGCTACATGGACTTGGAAATCGTGGTGTGCTACGGAGACAATTGATGGTGCAGCAGCTCAGCATGAGAGACAGTAAAGACTCCCATAAACCCAAACTGAAACTCACAGGCACTGTTTCATAAACATTCAGGCACAAACATCATTGCTATAGTTTTATGTTGACTACATTGTTATTAAAGTAACATCAGATCCGAAATACAATAAATTATTTGAGATATAAGCACGATTGAGTACCAAGAAAATGTTCACAATGTGTGTTAATACACAAACAAGAGAAATACTCATTCAAATTAGCGTACTGAGTGTCAATGTCACAGGCAACTGTTCTAAAAATAAATGCAAAGTGATTCAAAGACACTGAAATTGAAAAAGCTTTTCCTTGAGAGGAAGTGTGTACTTTCAGAAGCAGATTGTCTCAACTGAGTTACAGAGGGAATTGGCCAGAAAAAGAATCTTTTCATTTTACATATGAAACAGAATTTTAAAAATTTAAAAATACACTGGAGTTTAAATTATAAAATATAATTTTAAAATATAAAAATATAAAATATAATAATATGATGTAATTAATTAAAAATATAAACGCATCTAATTTATTTAAGTCCTAGTAAAGCTCCTTCCAGGCTATTTTCCCTATCTCCTTGCTGTTACATCTACTGGCATTTATATGTTATACTTTCCAATTCCTTTGCCATTCATGTGGTTGCTACCAGTAGCACTGTCTGTAGTGTTTGTACTGGGGCTCAAATCTCACTCCCCAGGTCAGGAAAGTTCAACCAGGGACTTTAACCAGTTGCTGGGGAGTCTGACAGTCACCCAGCACATCCGAACACTGTGATTTTGCAGTGATGGCAGGTTCTTTGGTGGGCAATTACCACAGAAGCCCAAAGATAATTCAAACATACACTAACACAATCCAAGCACTTTTAACATACACAATATATTAAGAGCCCTGGTTTTCAGGGCAGGGATGAGAAGTGCTTCTTCTCCCCGTTACGGAATAGCTGGATACTCACAGGTGAGTTGTCCTACCCCTCCTCAGACTACTACTGCATCTGGCTTTGACCAACATTATCAACTAATTGAAATGACTGAAAGATTATGCTCTGTATGGCAAATAGAAAAAATAATTAAAAAAAAAAAGACAAACAAATTTTGGCATACCTTAAAAGAGAGTAGCAGAAAAGCCACAGACTAATTGTATCAAAAAGATTAATCTCTTGATGGAACAAGCTCAGAGGGGAAAAAACAAGTATTTTGTATTCAAGCATATTGCAATGAAAACAAAATATTTAAAAAAATAAGATTATTTGGTATATAGAAGATGCAGTTCGTCTGTGATCATTCTCTGAGGAAACACGCAACATTAGCACACGGTATAGATTTGTCTTGTCCTCTGAGACTAAATGTAAATTTCATTCTGTATCTTTAGGGTCCCACTTTGAGAGAAAAGACTTACTAAATAAAAATGTTATTTCTTAAGGAGGAAGAGGCATTTGATATTCTTTCAAGTGGCCATATGGAAGGAACACTGTTTCTCTTTAAGGCTACTCAAGCAGCAAAACACATTTTGTTATTCATAAAATTATGCCACCCTTGAAGGTGAACTGAAAATCACAGTGAAAACTTGATCAAAGACTAAATGTAGTTTCCTTTGTCTTCAGCTGCACTGTTTTTCCTCTTAATCTACCTTGCTACTTTCAAAATAATTAACTTTCACTAATGCCACATTTATTTATATTCTCATGTGTTAAATGCTATAAAAAGAACCTTTTTCTTTACTCCTGCTCTGTTTTCCCCCTTTTCCCCCCTCTCTGTTTACACAGGTTTTCTCACCATTTTAGTTATGTGCATGTTGAATTCACAAGAGTGGCAAGATACCAGTTTGAGTTGCTTTTCAATCCTGCCAAGCTGCACTGAAATCTCCTACCCTGGTTGCCTACCATAAAACGTTTAAAGTGCTTCAGCTAAAAATCCTTAAATCCAAATTTTTAACAAAACATGCTGTTGTGTTCATATTTTAAAAGTCATGCCACTATGCTGCTGAGTGGCTTTAGTGCCTGCAGGTTTGGTGTCAGAATCCCAAAAGCAGAAGTGGGGGGAGTCCCAGGTGCACTGGTACCTGGGAATCATCATCTCTGTGAAACGGTGCCCAAATTTGTTTCAGCTTATAAACTTCTAAAAGCACTTGTTTTTCCATTGTTAGTGGACTCCTGCTGTAGTCTGGCTCCTGAATTTTTGAAGAAGTTATCTACATTGAATATTCTCCATCTCAAAGATGCTGGCATCAAGTAAGATTTAGGATTACTTCTCCTGAGTTCCAGGAGCCCGCGTGACATCAGGAAAGGGACTGAAATTAGCAACTGTTCCTCTTAGCTTCGTCAGTCCCATCGCCCGCTGTGCAGATACCAGGCAATGCCCTGAAACAGAAAAACCCTGTAGACTCAAATACAGGGAGAACCAGAGTTAAAACAGGAACAGCAAGAGGGAACAGAAAACAAGGGACAAAAGAAGAATGGGACCTGCAGGGGGCAAAATTAGAGGAGAACAGAGAAGCCAGGTGAAGAAAGTGGCATAGGCAGGGGCAGGGTGTGGACAGTGGAAGAGTACTGGGACTGGCTGGGATAGGACAGCACAGCACAGTTTGCTCTGCTCTCCTCTGCTTAGATATGGGACTAACACCATAAACACAAGCCTGAGCATTCATCAAATATCTGTGAAACTCACTAGTAAAATCTTCAGTGATCAATTTGCCCACAGTAACAGGCTAGTTCTGCTATACTAGCTGCACTGCAGACCTAATTAATGATCCAAGCTGGGAAACTCTACTTTGAACTTAGAAGATGGTGTACAAATGTTATGTTTATCCAGAAATTGAAAGTCTAATTTGATTCAAATTGGGGAAAAAATAGTCAGCATTTTATATAATTTCTGCCTTCATCTCTGCCTTGGTTCATCAGATTTCAAATGTGAAAGCTGTTTTCAGTGTCTGATACTATGAGGGCCCTGTGAAAAAGAGAAGCATTTATTAAACACAGAAGAAATGATATGAGAAATATTTACATGATGAATTATTTTATATTAAGTACGGTGCTTAATGTTTAACAAATATAGACTGAGGAACATAAAAAGAAAAATCTAACTACACATTCACTGGAAAAAAGGAGACATCCCCTGGAAAGCCTAGTGTGTCATGTAATAAGAGCTGCACCATAATGCATAAGAGACTGTAATTCCATAGGCCATATTAATTCTGGCATTTCCTTGCTTCTGATGTTTTCCTTTGCAACATTAACATCCTTTTAACATGATTTTATTGGATCTCATTACACTAGATGTTAAACCATGAACTGGTCGTGCTCTATGAGGTGTTCTCGCACACACGCTCATGGTATTAAACTCATAATGCAACACAGGTGAGAAATCCTTTCTAACACTTACAGTAAGCACAGCTGAAAAATCTTGCACCATCAGCAGTAAGTTATTCTGGTACTGAATCTGTTGAGCTCCCTCATCTACCGCATCGAATATGGCCTTGAGCATCCCTCCCAAATTGGTAGGCATGCAATGGGGCTGAGTAGAAGCTGCAATGCTTTAGGTCTGGAGGAAGCAGCTCTGCATGGTGGAGCTATGGAAGCTCTAACATCAAGGAGAGAATGAAGAAGGAAAAATATTTTTTGCAGACCCAAAAATGTCTCAAAGTGCGTCTATGTGGTGTACATCTAACTTGCAATGAAAAATAATCCTGGGGAAAACATCTAGTATCAAATACCCGCAGTTTAGGCATGTAAATCTATCTAGGCTTGTCACCCCAGACTTCCTTTACATCTAACAGAAAGATACAGATGTATTTCACCTAACCTAGAGTAGTCAACAATTTCAGAAAGAGAGGAATTATGCCAAGATGAATAGTGAATAATGGCTGCTACTCTCCACTGACTGCTGAAGAGGACAGGTAGTGGGGAAAACATTGAGGAAATGGAAGGGTGCTGCCAGAGAGTGAGGGAGTGCATGCTGTCCCCACACAGCCTGTGTGTCTCATTACATCTTCCGTGAAATCCTCTTTGTCTGCAACACCAACAACAGCAACGGAGAGAGATGGCTCCTGCTAAAGTTTCATGCTTTAGAGCTGCAGCTTCTTTGAACCAGTCATTGACTTGAATCGTTTTAAGAAGGAGCTATCACTTACAAACCATATACTAATCTGCTAAATGCTTCCACTTTTTAAGATGTTACTCTTTATCACTCCCATAATGTTTTAGATTTTCTGTATAAGTCTCTGCAGAGAACAGTGTGGATGAAACTTCGACAGGAACCAGCCTACAGACAGGCCAAGAGGCTGCAAAGTGCTGTGTTTCCCTGAGGTGTTACTTCACCAGGCTGGAATGATGAGCAGCAACATGCTACAGCCCTTGCTGGTGTGCACAGTACAGGGACAGTAAAGTAAACAGAGATTTAATCAACCCACGTAAATGCCTTTTTCATACTTACAGGGAGACTGTAATGATTGTTTCTTTCAGGAGCACTGTACAGTCTTATCATTAACACAAGCCTTTGTGCTACTTAAACCAGAGAGATTTATCCAATCTAAAACTGTGTTTCTATTGAGACGTTTTATAGAACAAGGTGTCAGTAAGTTGTATTTACGACATAAATTGGTAAAATTTGAGACAACTGTAACTCTTCAGTCTTCCCTTTTGTATGCTATCTTTGGGGTCAAAACTTTCCTTCCTTGCTATTTTCTTGCTAGTGGAAGGGTTTCCCGCGTGTTTGTTTTTGCAAACTGATTAATGGGTTCACTCAGTTCAGAGCTCTAAGCTTCTTTCAAGTCTTTTATACCCGCAAACATTTGTAAAACACATTTGAAATTGCCTTTGGCACAAGTGCACTTTAAAAAATATCAGAGGGTGTGACGGTCAGGTCATAATTTAAGCGACTCGAACCTGTAAAGTATTATCTTCTACATTTTGAAATGCATTTATACGTGCACTGTGGGAAAAAATGGCATTCTTTTTTCTTTTTGTTTGTTTGTGTAAAATGAAAGGAGGAAATATACCTTCCCTTAACTGGTGGGGCAGGAAGGGCAAATGCCACACCACAATAGCACTTTTTGTTTCAGCCTGGGTTACCCAATAGCTCAGAGCTCACAGAACACTTTCCCCTGCCCTGCTGGGAGGATGGGCCATCAGGCTGGCTCCCTTCCCAGAACAAGAGAAAGAAAGAGAGCAAGAGAGAGAGAGGAAGGAAGGGAGGGAGGGAGGGAGGGAGGAAGGAAGGAAGGAAGGAAGGAAGGAAGGAAGCAAGCAAGCAAAGGAGCTAGCTCCCCATTCAGCAGTTGCAAAGTTGGGGAAGCTCCACCAGCCTGGAGTTCATTTATTGCCCAAGTCAGATTCAGGAAGAAATACTGAAGCAGTAGCACTGGAAATCTCTCATTCTCTTATTTTCTCTCTCACATTCCTTCTCTCTCTCCGCCCTTCCCCCCCGCCCCCCACCTCTTTTTTAAAAAAACCCACTGAAGAGAAGCACGTAGCCTATTTTTGCCTTTTCAAATCATCATTAGTCTCAGTGCAGCTGAATCTGCAAGTATACCCTTGGTGCCTCCCTAGCATCTCCAAACTGGAAATGAGCTAGAAGATACTGTTCTTAATCCAGACATGGAAAAATGCTTCCTGTTTCTATTCCAGTTATGGTCCCATGATCTCCCCCAGATTTGTTGCGATCACACCATTTTTTTTAGTTTTAAGTGTTTCCTTTTTAAATCTCAGCGTTCCCAGATACCATTGATCTCTTTTCAGGAGAAAAACATTCTGAGATGCAGAAAAAGAGCCTTCTAGATATAATCTTCTGACTCTTCAGCTCCATAGGAATATCATAAGCAAATTAGGTATATCAAAACTGCTTTAGAGTTATCATTCAATATTCAAGGGAATATCAAGTCATCTCCCATTTTACGCATAAAATCCAATGCCCCCTCAGAAAACCTGAACTTATTTTCTTTCCTCCCGCTTTTCAAAACTAGCCAGGGCCAACAAATGCAAAGAAAAAAAGTAAACCTTGAAGCTGAAATTCAGAGCAATGAAAGTCAGGAAGTTCAAAAGTTAATGCTCCTATGGCTGTGTTAACTTGGCCATGTTGGAAATACATCATGCAAATACTTCAAGCTATTTTGTTAAATTTATATAGTACTGTGCCATAAAGCATAATAAAACATGCTGTTTTCATGTGGAAACCATCTTGTATGAGCAATAGTACAGTGTATTTCTACTGTTAATGCTGATTTCTCTACCACAAGTGAAGTGTCTCTGCCACAAGGCACTTCTCTGTTCTGAAGGTGCTTGTGCTTCACTGGGATGCAGCTTTCCCTTAGCTCATCCAAGAGCTTACATACTGACCTCCCCAGTAACAAAGGCCAACTTCTCTCCTGATTCATTTGCCTCACCAGAAAATAATGTGTCTTTCCCCCTTAAGATCAAAGAACACTTGTCACAGCTTTTCTATCCCTCACTTAGAGGAAATTTAAACAAATGGTCTTGTCGATCATCTCTTCCTTTCTGTTCTTCACTATCCTGGTTTCTACCTAGAAGCATACTGATACCCAGCTGCAGTAAAAAACATAATGACACATCCATCAAATAGTCATCCTCACCACAGATGATGAAACATATGTATGCAAAATACTCTGGTTTTGTAGTGAAGCCTTTTTTCTCTCCCTGTACTCGTTTGTTTGTCTTCTGTATTTTAAAAGTAGGTATTGATAAGGTTAAAGATCTGCCCTCCAAAAGGTGCCTTAGTCTTGGTCAACAATCTTGTGTTTCTTAGCTCCACTGAGAGTTCACTCACTAATGCTGGATCAGCGTTGAGTAACAAATGTCTACACCACCACCAGCTTTGCCATCCTCTTTGTCTCGGAGGAGTGTACTCATCAGCTGCATTCTTCATCCCAGAGCTAAAGGAACTTTAAAGACAAGTATTGTGGTTTTGAACTAAATTCCAAAAGTTCAGGTAATGTCATTTAGTGGAAAAGAAAGACAGATCTAATGTGCTCACAATACCCTGACTTGATGCAAGCTTTGTACTAATTACTTTTCAAGCACCAAAGTCCTCATAAAAGTCCGGTCCATTTAAGAACGAATGAATACCTGAATAATATAATGGTTTGATAGAATGCGATGGATTAGTTTGGGTACGTTCCTAGGTTGAGACTTGAATTATTCAAGACAACATGGTAGACGCAAGCTCTTCCAAGTGTAGCAGCTTGTTCACCTGTACACTTTTGCTCCTGCTCAGATATACTTTCAGCCAACTTATTATCTTATCCCAGACTTTTATAGCTATAGCTGTATAAGCTAGATGTAATGGTGGGAGACCAGTACAGTGTCCTACAGTGTTTGACAGTACAATGCATCCTGTGGGACCAGTCCAACACTTGCTTGTCATACAGAATCAGAAGAAATGTTGATCCTTGTAGGTATCCTTCAGAAAAGGAGAAACACTAGCGATGTGCTGCAGCTTTACAGTACAATTTTTATCGGATATCTATTAAGAAGAACACAAGTCACTTCTATGTCTTCTGGATCCCTCTTCATCTCTCAGGAGAGACTACTGGATTCAGTGGACAGTGTCATATGTGACAGAGTAACAGAAAGATGAGAAAATGTAACTGACCACTACTATCAGATCAAAAAAAGATCATCTGACTTCTTTACTAAAGCAAGTCAGCTCCATTAATTCAGATTGTATATGGTCTCAAATGTCAACTTCAATTAAATGATCTTGCTACTGGCCACTGGGTAGTTTTGCTGTGATTGGGCTCAGGAAATGGGAGGTTTGACTGTAGTTGCAGGCAAGAATCACTCCAGATTGCTGACTTCTTAAGCTTCAGCTGAACTCCAGAGTGTTCAACAAAAAAAAAAAAAAAAAAAAAGGAAAATTACTGCCTTAAATGTTGATTATTTTTGTCAGAAAGGATACCAGTTGTTCACTGCTCTCCTTCACAACCCTGAAAGGCAGGAGTACTGCTGTGTTGAGTACATGTCCTAAGATCTGTGAACGCAAACAGGCTGTTTGTGACGAACTGCAATAACTGCAGAAAATTACCAGGTCCCACCAAGGTTTGCATGGGCTTCCACTGGTGCCTCCACCTTGCTTCAACAACAGTGAGGGCAACAGCAATGGCTAACTGAGGCTATGTTGTATTAGGTCCTTCAGAAAAAGGCATTCCCTGAACTAAAGAGTTGTCAAGCTTGGGACAAGCCTACAAAGGTTTAAGCTTAAGTCTAAACAGGAACATGGTGCTTAGGCCCATTATCCTCAATGGAATGATTCAGAATAAAGAAGGTAGGTATGTGAATATGCCTTTGTAGGATGAGGGGCACAATTAACACCAGAAAGCAACAGGTGGAGGGAGCAAGAAGACAGGTTGGAGGGAGGATGAACGAGGTAATATGAGAAGGTAATATGAACACGATTTTAACTCAGCACCTGCCTACTCATTATCAGCTGGCAGAGTCCTGTAGGCATTGTAGAAGATGGGAATTAGACAGACAACATGTTAAAATGCTATTAAAATAAAATAAAATTAAAGAAAACTCCAAAACAACAAAATCCTCTGTTCTGCTATTCCATAGCAGTTTTTCTCCTGGTAGTAGATCAAAGATATTCAGCCATAAATATCTGACTTTTCAACAATTAATATCTACGAATCTGAACATGAACAAATAATTTGGTCTATGAAAATAGCCCAAGCTGAAGTCATCAGCTAATTATACAATACTAGTATTTTTTGTACAATGCACCAAGGCTATTCCAATTAAAACCACCTATTAAAATGTACATAAATGACTAGGTTGCAAAGTAAAAATGAAAGTGTGCTCAAAACTGGGAAAAAAGTGGAAGTAGAAGGTAATAAGCTTTTGCACATCACATTCTACCTTGAAAATTACCAAGTAAATTGCCTATACATTTACAGTAAACAGCTGTCCTTTTTCTTCAGTTTCATACATTTCTGTTCTTCCTCATTACTGAAGCTAATTTGTTTATCATTGCAGCAATAATTTCAAGCAGCTGCTGTAACATTAATAAACTACATCAGATAACCAAAAACTTTGGCAACCTACTTCAATTAGAGTAAGGATGCAAAAAAAATTCTTTGTAGCTCAAACTACTTGGTGGTCAAAATAAAATAATCAGTTCTATATGGCCCATATTTTGCCTAACTCGTGAAAAAATAGATTGTTAGAGGAAAGATAAAATGACACACAATGTTGCAGCAAAAAATCTCACAAACAAGTGGATATAAAGACCTATTCACGTGGATTTGTATTTTCATGCAACCAAATTTAGTTCATTTCTGTTTAGTTTTCAGTGCCTCTAGAACACTTCAATAAAAGTGAAGGAAATGCTGCTAAGAAACGAGTCTTTTTTTTAAAGGATAAAAAAATATATTTTATCAGAGACAAACCACAGGTAAAATACTTTCTAATAAATACATACGAAAATATAATACACGTAATGTACACATAGTTACCATATGCTAGTAGCAGCACAGAAGCAAAATCCTGTTTAGTGAGACTACATATTATACATATGATTTACATTTAATTATTCAAATATTAATGAACAGGAGAACTCCAGGAACATTTACAGCACAACATTCATTAAAAATCTAATTAAAATTATAGTGTTAAAATGTCATTCAGGGAAATTAACCATAAAAGGATAAATGATTAATTTTATCTATACACATGGATAAAACATGTTTGCCTGCATACTAGTAACAACAACCACAATTAGAAAGCACATTAAAAATATTTACCATTCTTTTTTTCATTTGCTTTACGCTGTAGTTCTTAACACTAGCCAGAATAGCCGTATTTACAGTATAAAGTATGTAAATAAATCTCAAAACATCATCTAATAATATATTTTTCATTATTAGTCAATGGAGATAACATCAGAGGTAGAATAGCTCTTAAAATGCCACAAGAAAGAACCACTTCATAGATCCTATTTCAGCTCACATGTAAGTAAATTTTGCCTCTTCTTTCACGTTCAAAAATTTGACTGGTTTATCCCAGCATACTACTCTAGCATGTTCAAATAATTTTTCAGACCTTTTATTAATGCTGTTATATTGAAATATATACTTTTAAAATATTTAAAAGTATGTTTTACTTTAAAAAATGTTCTATAAACAATAGTTGAACTAGCTTTCCAGAAGTAATTAATTAACTGTCTTGGTTTTGGTTTTGTTTTGTTTTTTTTTTTTTAAATTCGTACCATTTTGCTTATATTTGCAGTTCTCCAGTAAATTCTTTAACCAACAGGCAATCACTTGGAATAAGGATTTATTCCAATTTATTTTGGATGGTTTTATACACACATCTCAAGTACTACATAAAAAAAAAACTTCAGTTTAGGAAAACATAACAAGGTAGATTCTCTAAACTCTGAAAGCACTCAAAACAAAAATAAAAAGAGACAGCTTCATAGTGAAGGGTGAATTTCATCTACCAAGGTCAATGGTCAGAAATAACGATAACGTATATTGCAACGCATCTGCAGTACTTTCTCCCACAAAACTCTGTGCGTTTGCTCCTGTTTCAGACAAACAAGCAAGTGCCCTTTGTCTCCAGCTTTAACGTGACAAGTTTCCTGCATCGTTCAACTTCCCCCCCCCCTCCTTCTCTTCTGTCTCCCCAACCTGATCCTGGAATGTTTTGGCCACAAGGTTAAGAAAGATTCCCCCATTTATCACAACCTGCCAAGCACAACAGGGTCACAGTCCCAGGCCCAGTCCTACCGCTTAACTAATCCAGCCTCGGCAGAAGCATGAAACTTCAAAGATTTTTTTGCCACAGGCAAAAATTAGTCCTTATTTGCTTTAAAATCCAAGTATCAATCAAGTTAAACTGTGCTTCAGAGGAGCTAACATTTTGAACGCTCAGAGCAACATGTCCATTTGGTTCTGAGCTGTGACTGTAATTGAATGCAGAGCTCACCTAGAATAGCACTACAAATACTTTAAGTACAGCAAAAATCTAATAATGAGATAAAAAGAACTGTTCAAACATGCATGCAAACACACAAGATGTTTTTGTGCACGTGCGGAAATAAATATATGTAATACATACAGAATCTCTGTTTATATGAAGTAACTTCAGATTATTTTAGTCTCCAAGGGTTATCAGTTATACCAGATGATCAGCCACAGTTATGTAACTGTAAAGCTCAGTTAATGACTTTTAAATACTCCTGAAATGAATTTTGAAGAACAAATACAAATTTACTGTGAGAACACACAGAGAACTTTGCTTCGATATTTAGAAAGCAAATCTTCAATTAACACTAGCTAAAATAATATGTAAATTCTACTGTTCTGGGATACTGCCTACCGCTTTCTGTTCAAACCAACACAAATAATAAAACAATTATGCTTTTTAAATCAATCCAGGTTCTTCAATATATATTTTTAACTTCATCCTTTTTGGGGCTAAAATGGGATTTATTTTAAAATTAGCTTTTAAGAAACCTTCACATTTTCTTCAAAACTTTACTTATAATTGAATACTGTTTAATAATTTATTAATTCAGGGCAATGATTAACTATTGCATAGAATAGAGAAATAAAAAACACAGATATTATATTTCCTGTTAAGCTATTACAGAAATGTATAATTTTTTTTCCAGCAGTATAATTGAAAAGAAGAGTTTATAAAATAAAATACAAAAAGTAAATAAGTAGCATATTATCTAGAGCATTACATTCTACAAACTGCTCGCATGCCTTTTACACATAAATATAATACAGTCATGCTCTCCTTTTATTTAAAAATACTGAAATATCATGTTAAAATTTTAATCCCTTGTAAATTACATTTACTAAATAAATTTTAGAATTCAAAGTTCAAAACTGAATAAAGTGCTATTTATTTCCTAATTTCTCCCAAAGTAAATGTAACTTAAATAAAATTTAAATATAGCTTGTGAAGAAAACAACAGAAAACAAAAGATTAAAATTATAGGTAAGCATGCAAATGAGACAGATAGTATGCAGTGTCATTTTTCACTTGCTTCCCCTATTTTACAGTATACTCAGACATTTTATCAAACCACAATCTGTTTAAATTAAGAAAATAACCTTGACTTCTAATTTCTGTAACAGAAGATGAATTAGTTTCCCTGTATGCACACTCTAGCATGTGTATACATGCTTGCATGATCACACAAACATGCAGATATTTCCCCAAAGCCAAATTCAAGTTCTTTTGCTTGATATTATCCACTTTCATACAAGATTGATGCCACTTGGTTTGCTGTACCACTTAACAAGCTATACTAACCACTTTAATAAATCCAAAATTATCTTGGAAAAAACACTTTGGCAAGAACTGTAATTTTAATTCAGGAATTTAAAATATTACTTGCTTTATATACCTTTTTTGAATTTACATTTGATTTACTTTAGAAGAAATTATAATGGCACCAAAAGCAGTGAGAAGTTAAAAGCTGTTTAGCTGAAATGTAGTTAAGAAAATAGTGAACAGTCCAAGAAAAGAAACATGTAACTGGATCCTGCTGCTTGCTGCTCACCAGACCTCAGGCACAAAATTGAAGAACTTATTGGCTGTAATAATTTATCATAGCTTTCTTCCAAACAGGTTCCATACACATTACAGCTCCCTATAGCAGTAAATGGCTGTTTACAGCTGGACCAAACTGGGTTGCTCTTTCTTCCCTGGGACTTTGCTTGCTGCACTAGGACAATAAACCAGCACTCCCAGAGTAAAACCCTCCTGAGTTTCCCTGAATGAAACAGACATTTAAGAAGCAGCAATCATTATGCCAGCTCCCATCGTGGCCCTCTGAACGGAGCACACCAGCGGCACAGCCGTGCTCGCCTGCTATGAGGAGCCCAAGGTAGAGAAATGCTTTTTGCGTTTGAATAGAACAGCAGCACACGGGCACAGACTCCCTGAAGAAGTAAGGTTTTAATCAGAATTTATTCTTAAAGAACAGTCTGTGCAATTGCAAAATGCATTAAACAGTCTGAAGTAAATTCACAACGAGTAAGACTCAAATACAAACTCTTAGTGCCAACTGACAGATAACATTACAGAGAAAGTTAGAGAACTTTGAGGGGGTAGCACTGATACTTTAGCGTAATTACACTTCAGTGTTGTTTGTTCCAAACTAATGTCTAATCAACTTAGAAGTGGACTAAATGGACCTGAATGAAGTATTAGAAACTTAAAATCCCTTTATTTGTACCCACAGTTTTTGTAGTTTAGGGGTACGTTATTGGAACTCAATTTATGTCTAGACACCTGTCTCAGCATATTGGCCTTTAAATGTCTCTTACAATAATGTACTGAGTAACACACCAACAAATTGCTCACAGATTTGACAAAATGTGACATTCACAGCACATTATAGAATGACATTTTATTTCTTACAGCACTCAACAAGTAACCTCCTGTCTCAAGAAAAAGCTGCTTCTGAAAGAACATGACGGATTCAGTCCTATGACCTACCTAAACTCCTGTACTATAGAGCCACTATGAACAAAATACATTGTTCCAAAAACAATTTTGAAACTGCTACCACAGAAATGAAAACAAATTCTCCTTTTCAGAATAGAATCTGGCTGTGCAATTAATACCCACTTAAATTTCACATTTTATCACTATGACATTTGCATCAATATCACAAATTAAAATCCATCATAACCTTACCTCAATTGTCTCTGAAGAACAGAAACCAACTTCCCAAATGGGCACAGTCAGTTTCTCAAACCAAAAAAATAAAAGGAATAAAATCTGTTATGTTTCGCACTAATTAACTTCCAGCATACAGCAACTAAGTTGTGCAGACAGATTTTCAGGACCAAAAAACTTTTGCACCGGTCAGCTAGAACTTTTTAAACTCAGATATACTGAAGACACTTTGTTCTTCCTTGAACTGTCACACCAAGCCCAGCACAGTCCGGTTACTTAAGTTAACTAAGAGGAGATCCGGATAGTAAACGAGCTTGGCTCTGTCCAATGGCTTTCCACACCCTTCTGTTTATAGTAAGATGACTTGCATTCAGAGGTCACCCCATCAACAGCTCCTGTCTTTCCGTGGGTATCTAATGTGCTGCATTTATCCCAAGGCTCTTTTAATGAAACCACCTTCCTGGTCCCTGCTTGCCTGCTGTCACTATGACACATCTGCTCCTTATCATGCAAAGTACTATTAAGTGTTAAAATACATATAAAAGACGTACCTGGGCATAAATACTGCAAGTAATATGCATATTTATGGGCATGAACCTTGTCTGTGAACACTGACAAAATGAAGTACTTTTAAAGATCAAATAAAAATTTTTGCCAGCAACATTCATCTTGTGAATAAAAGAAAATCAGGAAGAAGGAAGATGGATGCCATTTTTTGCTCTGGACTCTAAAACTTTTGCAAATACTCCTCCAAGTGATAATGCATGTGCCTGTGCCAGATAATATTTATTTGAATATGTTAACATGCTGGAAACAAAAGACAAGGAGTGTCCTCGAGCTCTGATGCAAAATGACACAGAGTCAAGAAAAAGAAGGGTCAAGTACCAGGATCCCAGTGCAAACACCAAGTCAGTTCTGGGTTGAAAGAATACACGGAATTGATGGTTCTTACAAAACAAAGTAACTATGCAGCAGTGTACAGACTCCTAGCTCTTATTTTTCATGCATACAATGTGCTACTGGTTACAAGGGGTTTCTGATCCAACTAGCAATTATTATTTACTTCATACAGCACTGCAAACCAAAAGGACAAAGCCCAACCTTGCTTTTCTTTACTCTACTGTAAATTATTCATCACAACAGAAATATGTAAATTAACTATATCTTAAAATGGGAACAAGAACATTGTGTTTAGCATTTTTCTTCCCAAGTCCAAAGTCTCATAAAAATAAGAATTGAGAACAGTTTCTAAATTGCTGCTGATACTTTTTTCCTCACTTCTTAGCCATTGGCCAGCACTAGAAAGTTTAGACTTGTTTCATGAGGAGACGTGAAACTGAAGATGGCACTCTCTCCCCATGCAAACACAAACTTGACTGCTGCTCAGAAATGCTCTTTGAGTGAAAGTTACACCTGCAGCACATTTTCGGCACCAGTTTTTGTCACCACTACAGCATTGAAATGACAGATAGCAGCTTGGCTCTGTTAAAGCTAATAAAACATGATTGATGAACTGGGCTAGAAAGCCATGTCAGTTCAGATTAGGACATTTGTGCCATCATTTGACAGGACCCACACTTTATTATTAGAATGGACTGTCAGGACTGTAAGGGCCACTAATAAATACATCCATCCAAGTTCCCTGATGCCTTTTTTGTACTTAAACTTATTGATGAAGTTCAAGTAAAAAACTTTTTTCATTTGAAATTTTGCTTAATTTTTACCAAATACTTGTGCTTAGGAATATAATATACCTCCTTAAACTGGTGCTTGTCAGCTGATATTTTCTCATGCACTGAAATCCAAGTAATCCTCATTTTACTGCATTATGTGGCATAATAAAGGCTCACCTCTTGACAATGAAAACGCACTGGAGCATATGTAAAGTACTGGGGAGAGCATAATCGGCTTTCAGATGTTGTTTTTGATATTAGCATTGGGCATAGCCTCATTCTTAACTGCTGAAACAACTAATAACGTCAGATGTGGAAGGCTGCTAATGCAAGATTGCTTGCAAGCAATTGTTTTTTTCACCAACAAAAAAAGGGGGAACAAAGGAAAAAACGATCATGGAAAATTCTGCCAAGGGAAGACTGAAAGCCGCAGGACATACATGAGCAGTGAGCTCTAAGGCTCAAATCCTTAGACACTTCTCAATGAACTGCGAAGAGTCTTCACAGTAGCAGATGAGGAACAAAATTTGTCTCTTCTACCAGGTGTGAGGCAGAGGAAAAGCAGCCTGGCTTTAGACTCCACGAGCAGTTAAGAAGCACGCCACCACCCCCTTTGCACACCTCCATATGCAGGTCTTTGCTCAGCAGCTCCAAACTAGAGCAGACTCATTTGCCACCCCCTGCCACCACTTCACCTCTGTCCTCCTGTCTTCTGCCACAGACTAACACATCTCTGCTCACAAGAATGCAAGGACAAAAGAAACTACCATCAGCCTTCCTCCTTTTCCCAGTAAAACAAGATGGTTTTATCGTTTCTCAGGACTCAATACCTGGAGGCAAAGTACACTCCTATACACTTTTAAAGATGTTTATCACATAGTGGCGATAAAAAGTTCTGTGGCATAATTCTGTGTAGATAGCAGTAGTGTCAAGAGATGATCAGAAAAAATTACTACATCTACAGCATGAGCTCCTTTATCAGGCTGACAGGGGAGACCACTGTCCCAGCGTCGCCGTGACTGATGGACTGCTCCATCTGCAAATCAAGATTACCAAGGAAGAGAAGTTTTCTATGAACACATAAATCAGAAGTTTCTTCATGCCCTTTATTTACATCACCAGCCTAAGGAAATAAATGTGATGGAAAATAGCAGACATTAGCGAAAAAGAATTGTATTCATTTGAAAAAATATGAAAGCACAAATGTTAAATATTGTTAATTTCTCAATTAGTTCTGCAACCAAAAGTGTTTGGTTTAGGGCCACAGTAGTAAAAATTACTTCAGAGACTAGTTTTCCCATTATATGGTTTCCTTTATATAAATGTTTTTGTTCACTATTTGCCTGCAATACAGAGCCTATCAAACCAAAAAGAGCTTACCAGCATACCTTTACCTTTTAAGAAGTATTGTCACAAACTAACAAACTATGCAGGATCACATAAGCTACAGTTACTGTTACAGCTACAGCTTTGCAGACTAATAAAAAGAATAGTGGAGGTATGACAGATGTCTCTCACTTTTTTTTTCTTTTTCCTCTGGGTGAAGAAATTGGAGAGAAGGAAAATGCTCTGTTTATATAAGCAGTAATCTCTTTTTAAGATACTAATGGGAACATATGCTTCCCTTGAATGCATTTTTGCAGTTGCTATATTTTTACTATGCCTTCAGATTTCATCATACGACATGAAGTACTTCTCAAGGTACATCACAGGGAAGAACATGCAGTAGCAGCAGATTTTGTTGTTCTAGAGCAACCTCGCCTAATACATTCTGAGTGCCACCACAATTGCTCCACATTTTGAGTCAATAGAGTTTTTTAAGCAATACAGTGATAAAAATTACCAAAAAAAAAAAAAAAAAGCATGTAAGAAGTAGAGACACTTTTTCAAAAAGGGCTGCCTGTGAGATTCTGGGTTGGTCAAGAGTTTCATAACTGGAGATCAAATTCAATGCCAAATAAATATTTTAGTGGACTCTGATCTTACACTGAAAGAGGGTTTGAAGGTGCTTTGATCAAGGGGACCACGCCAGCCCCTGACTCTCCCACCTCGGGGCCTCTCGCCATTTCCCTGGCTGGCTGGCTCTGGTGGGTCACGGCAGGCCATGGAGGCGTCAACCGTTACCCATATAACGGCATAATAGTGCCTCCAGCCAACCTGGTTTTGTCAAAAAAACCTAACTCAGTCAACTGCTTCTACCTTTTTTTGTTAGTTTGCCTTTTTAGTTACAAAACTGTCAGAAAGAAAAAATTCCCAGACCCGAACTGCTGTGCTTTTTCAAGAAATTTAAATTAAATTTAAATGTACAACCCTAGTGTATCATACATCTTATCTCATCTGAGACAGCTTTGTTCTCGTATACTTTTTGTTCTGTTTGTTTGTTTTCTCTGAGCTGTATGTGTGGCAATCCTATAGACATTATGGGAAGACAAACTCTCCTCTGAATGTCATTTCATGAGTGCCTCTTACCTGCTCCACGGCTTATCTGTAAAATCAGAGGAGCGAGACAAATAAAATCATTACCATTTTAACACTTCTGTCTGTACACGATACTTTATTTACTACGCTCTTCAGCCACCACTAACACTGTGTTATGCTCTGCCTGGGCACTCACCAGCATGCAGCTCCTTAGAGCACAGTTTCATCGCAGTCCCCGTCACCCTCCCTCTCCTTATTCCCCTCAGCCGTGCAGAGTGCAGAGACACGCTTCTTGGATACAGAGAAGAAAAAAACAACTAAACAGCGGATGCCAGCTGGATTTTCAAGACGTGAACTATTTTCATCACTGAAATGCTACTAAAACCTTAAAATTGTTCAATTAAATCTCCAAAAAAAAATTGAAAACCAGATGGAAGCTAGCTAAATTCTGAGTTCAAAGGAAAAAACAGACATCTCAGTATATTGGATTTTCAAACAGAGATAATGGAAAAAGTTTATAAACATAAATAAGAATTCTACTTCATAAACATAAATTAATAACAGCAACAAACTGTACATATTTACAAATCACATTCCTGAAAGAGCTTTAATCATCACATATTTTTTTGAGTTTTGAGGTCTTCTTAATTTGCCTTATGTTTTCTCAGCACTCATGTATTCCCATTTATATTTTCTGCAGTCTTACACATAACTCTGTGAGTATACATCTTCATGCCTTTAACTTGAAATATTAAGTAAGCCTTTATCTTGAAACATCAATGCCATAAACACAATAAAATTGTCATAACTGGCAACACTATTTTCTGCATCAACATCTCCATCTCGACTTCTTCCACTGGTTTCAATTACATTTTCTCAGAAAAGTACTTATTTACATCTCATTTCCACCTGGCATTTTAAGGGTCTCTGATATTAATTCTGATTAAAAATTAAGAAATAAATAAAATCGCAAACTTCTCAAAATACATGCCAAGTTCAAGGTACAAACTTTTTGTGGAAAGAGTTTTCATAGAACTTCTCCTAAATAGAAGTTGTCACGTAGCACCTTATCTTTTGAAAGCATTCAAGGTAAAAATAATTTTTTAAAATATTCATTCAAGCCCCCACTAAGTATTATGTGTTTTTATTACCACATTTTTTAGGGCTCCAATCAAGATCAGTAATGTGTCAGTGCTCAGTGCTGGGCACAAATACGATCTCAGCACTGAAATCTTAAAATCTAGTTTTTCCTATGGCTCTAGAGAGTCAACTCTAGTATAATCTAAACCAACTAAAAAGTTTATTTAAGTAAGTACAGGAGAGAATAACAGTTATGTGAAAGTTGGGAAGAGGAATTACAATTTTTGAAGCAGACCTTGAAAGCTGCAAGGGAAATAAGAGGCCAAACTGTTCGGAGTTTCTGACTTGAACTTCTGATCAGCAGACCATGTCTTCAATAATTGTAACTATTATGCATTTGAAGACACTCAGTAAGAGCATTTTGAGTACCTTTCTGCTCTATAGCCAGGCCTCCTATTCTAGGTAACATCCAGTTTGAGTAAACAAAATGCTGTCCATTTGTATCTCTCATTTTTCAGAAGTGAATGGTACTCCTGTACCGAGCACTTGTTTCAGCTTTTGTTCTGCTTCTGCAACAGGATCAGCTCTCCTCCCTCTTTCCCCTCCCTCAGTACACATGTCGCTCATTGCACATGCTCAGAAATGATGGTTTGAGGAATGGCATGATAGATTTATTTCATATAAAACAAGGGCTCCATCCTTGCTTTAACTTACTGTTTATTTTGAAAGATAACTAGCACCTTCATAATTACCACAGACCTCCTCACCAGAAAGCTAGAGCAATATCAAGCCCAATATGAACCAAAGCGGGGATTCCTGAGCTGTGGTATGCAAACCACTTCAAGGTGGTATTTTTGTGCCGGCACAGACAAAAGTGGGAGCAGCAACAACAGATCCTGACCTTTCTGGGCACCGTGCTAGGACTCAGACTGTTTATTTGTGCCTGGAGCAAAGCCTACTGTGGTAGGCAAAGTACTTTTTGCATGAGAGAAAATATGGTGTTTAGATTCTGACCCGGGAGACATGGGAATTAAGGAATGGCTGACTCACCCTGAAAAAGATCATCCATATATGACTCTCTTCTAGCAAATAATCTCTTTTAGGCTATCACTTCAAGGGATTAACAAAATCAGCAGTTTAACGGAGGTCACCTCTCTTACTAAGATTGATACATAAGTATGTAAGAAAAATTCTATTGTCCTTTTTTTTTAAATAGAAACTTTTAATGCAACATGATAAGTTTTACACATGCATTAAAAATAAACTCATATGAATAAGAAATTACAAAAGCAAAAAAAAAAATTTAATTTGTAAATTTGTAATTGCCTGTACAGTAATTCCCTTAAACAAAACTCAAGAAAACCTCTAGTTGTAAGTGAAAGCAGCTTATCTTTCATGAATTTAGGGAAGCCAGCCACTTTGAAATGGTTTTCACTGTATAAATTCTTGAAAGGGAGCCTTAAGTAAGAATTAACAGCATACGTGAATTATATAGGACATTAGAGTGAAAATTCTTGGTCTTCTCCATGTCTAGTTCTGGACATTCCAGAGAGGTACCTAGCTTACCTGGGCCACTTAACTTGGCCTTTACTGGAAACATCCATTATCAGACAATTGTGAGACACTGTCCTATCCATGTCCTTTAACATTTTTTAGCAAAAGATAAATTAAAAAGAATAAAAACAAATTTAAAGATTATTTTTGGTACAAACCTTTTATAGCTCTTTCTGTACAACTACATTTATGTAATGTGTCACCAATGTGTTAATAAGGAATCCATACCCTGAAAGTACTGCTGAGCCATACTAACTACTGATATCTCAATCTTTTAATCTACAGAGACTAACAGCTAGTTAACAAAAGTCCTCAGGTATCACAGAGCCAGCTCTACCCCAAAGTTAAGGATGACATCATAACTGTTAGACAAGTTAGTATTCCACGTTTTTTAGGCATGCATCTGTTGCTAAAAAAATTCCTTAAAAATGTAATTCTAATAATAATTTACTATAATTAATTAATAAATTTCTTACATGCTTTCTTGATTTAGGTGAGACTTCTGTGCTTTTCCCATAATGCTTCTAAAATGTTTATATCAAAAATGGTGCTGATAAATTTGTTCCCTTGCATGTATATGTTCTACTCATCAAAGGAGGACTTGCACGGAAGTTTCCAGTTTTTCCTTTGTTTCTCTTGGCAGCTTTACCAATGGGAATTACAAAGAATTTCACAGCCTGGGAAAGGGAGGAAGTGACATCTCTATATGCCCAAATTATCCAGCTTTCAGCAGCTCGCTCCTATTTCTGCTGTGCTACATTACAGGCTTCTATTCCTTTTTCCTCCAGTGACAGCTTACTGCTTAACTAAAATACAATCCTCCCTCTTTGTAATTTTATTAAATCCACCCCTTGCTTTAAGCTGCTGCATCCTGAAGCCTAAGTAAAGTTTTCAGTCCTCTGCAACACAGAAAAACATAGGGGCATACTCAGTTCTCCAGAGGCATTCATCTTTTTTGTGTGGAATGCACCACAATAATCATCAGCAGAATGGGGGTTTTGGCTTACACAGATAATTTTGCCAAAATATCATTTTGTGGTGCTTCAGGACATGGTTTAGTGGGTTAGATGGTGTTGGGTTGACAGTTGGACTTGATGATCCTTGAGGTCTTTTCCAACCTTAATGATTCTATGATTCTATGATTCTAAAATATCACCATATAATCATATTATGCCATCCAGAGGGACCTTGACAGGCTTGAGAGGTGGGCCCGGGCGAACCTCATGAAGGTCAACAAGACCAAGTGCAAGGTCCTGCACGTGGGTCAGGGCAACCCCAAGCACAAATACAGGCTGGGCGGAGAATGGATTGAGGAAAGAAGGACTTGGGGGTGTTAGCTGATGAGAAACCGAACATGGGCTGGCAGTGTGCGCTCACAGCCCAGAGAGCCAACTGTATCCTGGGCTCATCAAAAGCATGACCAGCAGGTCGAGGGAGGCAATTCTGCCCCTCTGCTCTCATGAGACCCCATCTGGAGTACTGTGTCCAGCTCTGGGCCCCCAAATGCAAGAAGGATGTCGAGCTGTTGGAGTGGGTCCAGAGGAGGGCCACAAAGATGGTCAGAGGGCTGGAGCACCTCCCCTATGAGGACAGGCTGAGAGAGCTGGGGCTGTTCAAGGTCTCTTCCAACCCTAACCATTCTATGACTCTATGATTCGATGATTCTAGGATTGAACTGATCACTTACCAAAGTCTACAAGCTTTTTAAATTTGTAAAATACCTTAAAATTTCACATTGCTTCATATGCAAGAATCCTTCAGTCTTTTTCAAATATGCAGATTTACAATTGGAAATGCAATGGTACTAATGTCCACTTATGACAACGCTCTCCTTTAGTGCAGTGTCAATTTAAATCTATGCATGACATAGTAGCAAAATTTGGCCCTTGTACTTTTTAACCTAGTATTCTATGTATAAAGAAATTTTTAGTTCACTGCATCTGGTTTTCTTCTCATCACACTTGCAGTTCTGCTACAGTCAACGAGGTTGGACTGTTGTAAGTGAGAGCAAAATTTGGATCAGGATACAGATTTCAACACCACTCTTCTCAAAAATATAGTGTTTCAGAGGTTTTAGTGAAACTTCAAAGGTGGATCATCTTACAAGTGACTAGTGCTGGAGAGCAAACATCCTCCATCATCATAACTAATTTCTCAGCATCAGCACAAGCATTTGGAAGATGTAATTGGTTTAAATCGTGATCTCTATTTCTGGACACAAGTACAGAAATGCAGATAAGTTGCTTTTACATGCTATTTAGATTTGCATATATAAATGGAAAATAAAACATCAAAAATTATAGTATTTTATAACAAGATTCAGGAGCTTTAATAAAATCAGATTTCTGTCACTGTCATAAGACATTAGTTACACAGTGCTTCAAAACTGATAAAAAAAAAGCACATTAATTTTAAAAGCCTACAGTGAGGTTTTTTTCTTGTATCCAGATAAATTTATTTTCTTAGAACAGACCTCTAAAAATTTACATTACGGCCTAAATAGGGAACTTTGTATTCTACTTCTCCAACTGGGCTTTTGAACATTTCTAGTAATCAAAAAGTACCTTTTCAAGACTGAAAATAAAATGTAGACGCTTCAATGCTTTTTCTGTGGAGAAAGAAATTAACTGAAATACACACAAAACAAAAGAAGAAAACCTAGTAACTTTTGCAGGTAAACAAACTTTCTGTCCAAACTTGGAACCAAGCACCATACCCTAATGAAACACAGACAAAAAAAATTAATGGTATTTCCTTATAGTACACCACAGTGATCTTCTCAGCTTTGAAGGTAATGTAGTGATTCTGGTCATTTGACCTACAAAAAGAGTAGACAGATCGTTTTCTTCTCTCTCAGATAGACACAACGGTATTTTGATAATTTTTAGGATACAAGAAAGTGTTTTGGAGATGCACATTTCAGTCAGGTATTTCTTTCAAAATATTGGTTTCTATGCCATTAAGAGTATTCAACATAACCTATTAAAAAGCATATGCTTGTGCTTATTTCTGCACATGTGAATTGTTTCACTGGCTTTAATACGATCATTCACAGTGTGCAGTTTAGCTATGTGTAAATCACCACATGAATGTAACCTGAATTGAAATAGTATTGTTAAGTTTCTGCCAGGTATTTCAGGTCTAGTCTTTTTTCCAAATTTGTAATACTTCATTGTTTTCAACAAAAAGACTTCACACTGTAATATGTGCAATTAGAAAGGAGACCTACTCCTCACATATATTTCTAGAGATCTACAAACACCTTGAGATATTAGTAAAAAAAAATACACAGTGCATGAAAATATTGCTTCAGATATTTGAATCACTTCAAGCACACATATACTAATTCAAAATGAATCCACTATAAATATATTCCATTTTAACAAGAGTTTAAGGGAACAATAGAAAATACTAAGGAATATTTTAAATACCTTGGGGTGCACAGCAGAGAGAGGAAATATTCAAGCTGGTAACTGAAATAGCTAAAATAAGCACAACTATTTCACGGAAAGAAAAACTGTATCACATATTCTGAGTGCATGGCATTACTGACCGGCAAAGCCATGCATGCAAGGTTTATGCCAGTTTGGCCCAAAACTGTCAGATCTGGACAGAGGCAGGGCCCAGCCCCATCTCGTACCCTGTTACTGTATGTAACTGCAGTTCTGCTTTCTGTACCTGCTGTGAGCACCCAAGCACTGTATTAAAAGCACTGAGGGATAAAAGGAAGTTTCAAACAGCCTCCCAAGTGTATTTTAAAAAATTAAATAAATGCCTGGCTGTGCCTGGGCAGAAGGTCAGGGTAGAAAGAAAGGGAGTCACAGGTGAAGTCCTTCTTGGAAGAGCTCCTGTTCGAGAGGGCAGCAGGGACAATTAGCAGTAGA
>NW_010101050.1:48042-72321 GCF_000699245.1 Pterocles gutturalis
CCCCCCCCACTTTGTTCCTCAGTGAGTGCTGTACTCCAGAGCTGGCTGAGAGCTCAGTTTAGAAAATATTAGATGAGATCTTTGGGTTATATATGATATAATGACATATTCATGAAAGTGGACATTATTGATGGCTTTTAAAGTAGATATAAGAGTCTCCCCCCTGTCCAGTGAAGTTATGGAACTCCTTGCCAGGACAGGGAGTTCAGTCTTACCTCTATACTCTATGGATTTGTTGGTGTGTGAAATACAAATATTTCTATCTGACCAAAGCAAAACTACTTAATATTTGTGGATGTCTTATTTTTCATGAAATAATTTCAGTCATACAGTCATCCATGTTCTCTAGTGGCAATGAATTCCAAATCTTTATTATGTGCTGGTAGAAAAATATTTATTTTATTAGTTTGAAATATATATCAATTTCTCTTAATACTCCCTAAATTGCAGCACTTGACTTACAGTCTCTATTCTGGTCATTATTGCATGTGCATTACTGCACTCATCTGTCAACTATATTTGTCACAGTCCATAAAGGAGGGCTGGGTTTATTGAATGTCTTTATTAATTTCCATTTCCCATATCTGAATTCTGTAATTCTTCCAAATCCATAGCAGGTTGAGCAAACAGAACTGAACATAGACTGCAGATTTCCCTCTCTCCCTCTATGCTTTCCTGTGGCAGCACAGAAAGATTGAGAGAGACTCAAAACCAGCCACTGGGTAACCTTACCGTAGGTTTTCTGTGAGGTCATTTATGCTGTCCTCCAGCGTACCGACACTCCTATCTATCTAAGTAGTATCAGGCAAGGAGGGTGGCAGGGCAGAAGGGTCTACTCCCATTTTAGGGAGCTACAATACAACTCCCCCATTTTTTCTGACTAGGCCACTTCTCAGTTCAGTCCTGAGACTTCGGGCAGGACATCCAGCAAACCCAGGCCCTGTTCACTGTTGCAGAGGCCACATCTCTTCATCGGTTGACTTCTAACTTGGGTTCCTCAATGACGAGTTACAATTAGGTTGGATGAACCTGAACTTTGATTTGCTAAATAGCTACGTAAAACTAGACACCTGAAGCAGTAGTGTGAACTCTCCTTTTATCATACTTAAACAGACAACCAGTTTTGTAGTATCACCAAAGATTTTGCTTTAGTGAAAAAGAAACCCAACACTGGGAACCTTGAGGTGGATACTTTAGTTTTCAGTTAAACAAAATCTTAACTTCTGTTTTCCATAATAACATTTACCATATAGACAAAAAGGGAGTGACAACCACAGATTACTAGGTTAGTTTTGCAAGCTCAGAACGACACATTGTCTCAGAGTTGGTTATTGGGAACAGAACACAAATAGGACCTGGAGGTGCACCAAGTTTAAGAATAAACTAAGCAGCCCAAAGAGGAATTCTGGAGGGATAAGTAGCTTGAAACAGCTACTATCTCAATGAAATGTAGGAAATCAAATACAAAAAAGAGCTGACATACTGTTTCAGAACACACGCTAACAAACAATTAACCCTGAGTATCTAGAAAATATTAACTAATGTCTTACATTTGACACTATGTGAAAAGATTATACAGCTCTCTACTACATTAAACTATGTCTTGCTTTTCCTGAATCTTCATCACGTGAACCTTATCAGCTTACCAGCACAGATAACGATGAAAACAGGAGGCCTTAAAGTTGAAGACAGAAGATGGGGTTTTTCATTACATCTTTATTTGTACGATAAAATACTACAGGGATTCTTAGATTTCAGGGGTTCCAGAAACCAGATGAGGAGTTGTTCTGTAAAATTAAGTTAAACAGAAGCCATTTTCTGAAGGTCAGAGAGCAGACTCATACAGCTAATTCAACTCAAAGGGAATTAAAAATTAGAATGAACACAAACAGGAGCTGTGATAATAGTAAAAAGGCAGGAAATAGAAATTACAAGTTTCTTACCCAGGAATTTGGGCACTTAATCATGCAGGTTTTTGAAAGTTCAGTTTCAGAGACAGAGTTTTCATAGTCACTGATCACACTGATTATGTTAAATAAAAGGACATACAATTAATTTAATCCACATGAAAAACAAAACAAAAAACAAAGCTGAAATATTTTGGTAGAGTACAATTAAAAGTCACTAAACGCTATGACATATAACCTGTTAACCAGAAACATCTTTCAGATTTTGTCACAATGTTTAAGTTGTAGAATGTGTGAAAGTTATGAAAAGCTTATTCAGGAGATGATTCACATGATTCAGTGCCCCTCCAACTTCAAGAAAATGGTCTGAAATTCTAACGGGGCCAGACTGAAAATCTGACGAAGACAAAAGGAGGTCTGATATCACTCATGCAAACTATGCAAACGTGTGGTGAATACAGCTATCTTTCTACAAGATTGTCTTGCTACAGAGACAGCCAGTTTCATTAAGAAGTGCTATTACAGTATCTAGAAAGACTAGCAGAAATAGTACAAATAATTAAAGGTACCAAAACATTCAAAAAGACTTGTGTCCATCATATGGAAAACTGGCAGAGAAGCCACAGTTTATAAGCCATGTATTCTCTGCTATTTAAATAAGTTGTATTCACTATTTGTTTAAAACTTACATAATTTTTAAGCATTTTTAAATTGTATTTGGAATTATACCATCCTATGCTAACATCAAAACTTCTAGAATTATTGAGTGAATAGGATTTTTTTAAAATAGTGTTATTGAGTCATTATTAAATGTACATCAAGAACCTCTATTTTAACCTCAGACATATATAGGAATAAAAACTTTTAAGTCAAGAATAAAAAGTAAATGACAGAATCATAAAACACCAAATAGGTCATCGTTTTATAATATATAAGGGAAAAAACATTGTCAATTATATGTTTTTCAGATAAGTATTTTGCTTTCACCTGCACAGAAATTAGTTTACCTAGACACTTTACGTTTTATTATCAAGGGAAATCAAGTTTTCTACCTCTAATGTAAAGAAATTCAATTAAGATATGCAAAAGCAGGCCATTTTCTCTTTTCCAATCTGTATAACAAATAAAACCATAGAAACTGACCTTTCTGGTTAAACTAATTTTTGAAGGTTTCTGGTACACAGAACTTCAAAGGTGTCTAAGCAGGAAGAAACTTAATTCTCAATTCAAACTGATTTTTTAAGAGGTCAGCAATTAATTTCATTTGTAACATATGAAAATCCTCCTGTATACCTTTCAACACCTTTATGTATCCAGACAGCTTTGAAAATCTCTCCCAATGTGATGACTTGTTCACTTAGTAACTGTGATTAAGAATTCTCTTGCATAATAAATCCTTTAGACTTGCATAAAAATATTTTTGCTTTGTATTCAAGCTATTAACGGCTCTTTTATTTCAATAAGAGAAACTAAATGTTGTTTTTCTGCATTTGGGTGGAATTCTGATTTGCATCCAAGCTGCCACGTTGATCCAAATAATTATTTCAAATTTAAATTTCTACAACGTAACAAATGTGGTATTCTTACCCTTAATAAAATATAAACTGAGATTCAGAAGTTGAGCAAGCCCATAAAATTACTTTGAAAATCACTTGTTTCAACCCTGGGAAGCAGAATGGCTTGAATTCATTCTAAGAAATCTTTAACAAGAGCAAGACTATTAAAAATTATTCTGAAGGTCTGATCTTTCACCACTGAAGCCATGAGCAGATCTACCACGGATCTCACAGGCCAGACCCAGAATGCTCTGAAGAGTCTAGGGCATGTTTCTCCTTGTTAGACTGATTTTTAGTCTCTTGACTCTTGGGATGGCAGAACAGCCCTTAAGACGGAATTGTGCAAAGCTAGAACTGTAGAACAGGCAATTTTAAATCTACACTCATTCACAAATTGTAGATTTCATCTTTGTATGTATTAGCTCTGAATTTGAATCATTAAATATGCCTGAGCTCATAAAGGTGTTGCTGATGCACTGAACAGTCAAGAGAGAGGCTAAACAGGTAATGCCACTAAAAGGAGCATACATGAATAAGTCAGTAATCCACTCCTGTAGTAACTTACACCTTCTTCTGGCTCTTTGGTATGTAAATTAAAGTGACTGAAACCAATTTACATTCACATGTATACATCAGAAAGTGGATGGAAGTCTAGATTGGCTGAACTTACAAATTCGAATTTCTTGGCAAGTTAGATATCTCAACTAAAATCTCCTTATCCATTTATACATTAGGAAATGTGGACAAAGCAATTATGGAACAAGATCAAAAGCAGATCAGTATGCAAGGGTGATAAGCCTAATGAAAATGAAAACATGGTTTCAAATGGCATATTTTAAACTTGGTGGGAGCCAACCAGTACTTCAGAACATGGAAAAAAGTGTCTCAGGAGAAGTCCAAATGCACAGGGTTTCTGTCCACCTAGAAACTGTGGGGAGCAGACACTTCTCAGCAGTTAAGGAAAGGCATGTTAATGGCCTGGGGGCTGTTTTGACTTTGAGCCAAGGCAACTAGGGGACTGCACAGTATTATGTCTGTCCTGTCCAAGATGACTACCAGAATGTTCTACAGAGCTGTGCTCTTCCAAGTAGATCATGTCCAACTGGCCAAGGTTTAATTTTGCAACTTAACAATGATATTAAACATTTGCCCAGATCTTAGTATGTGCTTAAAGAAAGAATGGGATGGAGTGTTAAATATATAAAGACTAGCCAGTATTACCCTCAAATCTGTCATCTATTGAATGCATCTGGGAGAAGCTGGACAGAAAACTAAAACCTTCAAATGAAATCCACAGATCACTGAAATCTTGCAATAATTCTTCCCAAAAGCTAGAAATAAATTGGGTCAGCAGACAACTTTGCAAACACATACACACCCCAGTGTGGGTGCACACCCACCCTCAAAAACAGACTTCCTGACATCTGCCAGGCCACCGTGCCAGAAGTAAGTTTCCTCTTTTCTGACTGGATAGTAATATTTTTATGTGCAGCTGTTGAACAAAATATTCTCCACAGCCCTTCGATAATAAATCCTTTGAACATATCTGTGTGTGTGTGCATGTGTGATATAGCGACTCTTCTTTGAATGTTTCCAGCCTGTATTACAACATTCAACTTGTTCCAAAGCCTACAGCAGTTACTTGGAAGACTCCTCTAAGTGTCAGTGCACTTTGGATCAGCTCCTGGAGAATAAAGACAACTTGAAGTTTGATTGCAATCCAGAGATATATGCAGGAACCCTCAAAGACAGAATAATAAACCTGGCTGTTAACACACATTCGAACATCCTGCATTTTAATAGAACACAGCAACACAAGGGCTGACTGGCCAGCACTGGAAAGGTTACAGTACTGAGCTCAGTGGCTCAAAACCAAGTGAAATGTGCCCTTCCAGTAACGCACAAGGTATTCTGTTTGGAGGCACGTGCAAATCCCAAATGAATACACCCTGTGTTGGCAGGGTGGGTGACACTGCAGTCCTAGAACATGTGATCTCCCTTCAGTCTGCTTGGGAGATCACGCTATTGGTCTATGCTCAATGAGCTTCTCAGACACGATCAAAGTTAACGTAAACTTTTCTACACTCAACAATTCATCTTGATTTTCTAACCAAACCTCAGACAGCAAGAAATTACCCTGCTGATGCAGAAATCAGAATGTTCATTTCTGCAAAAGACAAAAGGGGAAGCACCAACACCTTTTGTTTTGGTATTAGAGCTAATTCAGACCTTATTTCAGCAAATGGATGCTAGGCCATTTGCAAGTCTTTGCTTAAGAACATAAGTCGATCTGTTCAAGACAACAAAAAGAATGCGTTGCACCCAGTATCTCACCTTCAGCGGATGCTGAAAATGTGTAAGACCAGGGAAATCACACAGTGATACTTGCCCAAAATATGCTCCAACCCTCCAGCAATTGTTCTATGACATTAGCTCAGGGACGCTAACCAGCAGACTTCATCAGCTAATAGAGGAATCTTTAAATGTTAACTTTTTTAACTGTAATTTAAAAAAAAAAAAGAAAAAATAAGGTAATTTTTTCTGTTATGTCATACAATCCCTTTTGACCATTTCACTCCTTGCTCCCTATCTTCTAACCAGAACTTTATCCATGTGAGAACCTACCCTCTCCACCCAAGCCTGCTGAATGTCCTCAAAAGCAGTTTCATGCAGAACACTACTGTGTGCCTTTCGCAAATGCATGAAGAGCTGATCATCCAGCTCTCCGTGTCTTGAGAAAATTCTAAAAAAACAGCGAGGCATGCAAACCCTTTACTGTCTTGCTTACCATTGCACAAAAGAGGAATTGGGGGGAGGGAGGGGGGGTTAAGATCCTTACTGGACAGAAAGTTCATTTTGAATTACGTAGACCAAAGCAGATACTATATGTCACATATATCGAGAAATTGGTAAGATTATGACACAACAAATGTCCATCTTTCTGATTCTACTAAAAAAATAGAAAGTAAATGTATTAAGAGTTCGGCATGCTTCAAGCTTTGGTGATTTTTCCCAGGATTTTTAGGACTTACTTTTAAATGACCCAAAGAACTCTTTTAGGCTGAGATATGTTTATTTCTTTAATTAACATTTCACAAAAAAATTACTGAGTCATACTGCATACTACAGTTATTTAAAGCATAATGTAATAATCCTGTATAATACTTCTAATTATTTCTACCATATAGCATAGGCTCTACAGAACAAACAGTCCAGACATCACTGTATTATGCAAACAACAATGTCCACTAAGAATCTACAGAAAGCTGACAAAGAGCGAAAACTGCTCTTTCCAAAATCCTCAGTACCTGTGAATAGCTATCGGGCATCGAGAAGAAAGTCTCTGTGATGGAAACAATTCCTATTACAAATAATTTTCAGCTGTGCTAAAACTGACAGTAAGTCATTTCAGTCTATGATTTCTAGATATTTCTCCTCTTACCACTGTATGTCACAAGTGATATGATACCACTATAAGGTCCAACTGCTGTAACCATATGTTTATGTGTGTTTGGGAGGGATGAAGAAACAAAGCTACGTCCCAGCACATAACTAGCAGCATACACAACCTGAATACAAATCCCTCTCTCCTTTCCAGGAAAGCCACATAGTTACCATGTAACTGTGCAGTCTCATAGGAACGAAAGCCTACAGAAAGGTGGCACTGGGATTCCTACCTTCTCCAGTCACCACTGCTGATAAACTTGTGCAACACTTGGGAGACAAATGCTGTATGCCATTGAAGAACATGATAGCTGGTAGGAGTACAGCATTTTGGCTTAACAAGAGAGACAGCTTTGATGGAGCACCAGAGCTTAAATTTGGGCTCTGCTGAAAACAGGTGGCAAATTCCTATCAATTTAACTGGAAGTGAGATCTTGCTTTGAAGGTCTTTCAGTCTTCCATACCTTTTATTTCAACAACCAACTTGAGCGGCTTCCCTTCAGCACCTAAGGGCCACAAAGTACCGCCAAGCTCCTTCACCAGTACATCTAGCCTGAGCTGGAAAAAGACAGACTGTTCTTCTGAAAAGGTCCTTGAGTCCAACACATGATGGCTGCAGAACAAGGAATACCCTCAACTTGGAGAGAGGGGTCTCTTCTCATGCTTGCTCATTCTCTCATCTAATGAGGCCCAAACATGGGCTACGCTATCAGGCCAACAGGCTAATATTGCCTGCAAAAATTGCATTCACTGAGGAACTCTCATATTGTTAGTGATACTCCTCAGCATCAACAGCTCTTTTTGTACCTTTGGTCTACATATTCTTTCTGCAGTAAAATGATGTTTCAATGAGAGACAATGAAGGGAAACCAAATATTCATGGAATGTTGGAACTAAAACACATGCCAGTTCTTTCAGAACAAATACAGATGGCAGGTAACGTGCATGGCCCAGGAGGCCAAAGAAATAATCACTCTGTGAGCAGCAAATAATCAGCTCCAGCATTGTGGAACCACTTTACATTTGGCAAGTGAGAGCACAGTGGTGTTCTGCCTGTTAATGGAGGTAAAGGCAAAAGGGTTCACTCCTCGTGTAAGATGATCATGACAAGGCTCACAGAACATTTGCGGCTGGTACCCATAGGGATCATTTCTCCTATGCCAGCCATGATTCCCAGATAAACTTATATCATGGTCAAGCCACAAAAGTCCTTATAAACAGCATTTACAATACAAACACTAATGTAATCCACATTTACATGGACATCACAGCAGAATATGGAAAAAGCTGCCTAAGTTTGAGCGCATGTATGCATGTAAACATAGGTGAAATGGCACAGACTAGCCTGAATCCTTGCACACTTTGGGCACGGCCTCAATAAATTCTTACATTACCTACCTCTAAAATATGAAAATTAACTATTATGCATGAAAACAAAACCAGAATTTACTTCTGGAATAATGAAACTGTCTGGTTATGTAATGACTGGATCAAATTAAGTATTAAAACATCAATAGCTACTCATCAACAGAAACAGGGATAATATTCTGCCTTTAAAGTTCGAAACAGAAACCAAACTCAACAAAATAGAGATAGTACAAATAAACCCAGCACAGCTTCATGAAAAGCACTGCTCTTCTAAAGTAGGTCCTTTCTTAGAAACAGAGCAGATACAGCTTCCATTTATTATTTATGGTGCCTTGTGTCCATGTCAGCTCCTGATTAATAATTAAAATTAATCTCATTAAGGCAGATTTCATTACAGGATAATTTAATTAAATGATGAATTGGCTCCCAGATGTCACCATTTGTGCCATCTCTTAAAAGATGCTGACGATGACACAGATTTACAAGGTTTTAGTCCTAACCTGAAAAGCTTTACTATTTAACAGATTTATAGCAATTTTTCACAAGTAAGGCACACAACCTGAAATATTATTCAGATAAGGTGAGACAGGCACTTCCAAGTAGAAACAGAGGTATACGTGTGTTTCTGTATGGCATGAGGGGGGATGAGAAGGTCAGCTTCAAATTTGTTAAAAAGGACTCTAACTTAAGTGCTTGTGAGGATCCTACATATCAGCAGTTCAAGCAATTTTGTGCCTTGTAGCACAAAGCAGCTGAGACAGCTGGAAAAAAAAATATATATTTCAGATAGGTTTACAGTAAATTACTTTGAATTTACAAATTCAAAGTCTCAAAACTTAAAAGAACCAGATGAGACAGAAGAATAAAAAGAATAAATGTCCCTGGTAGCAGGAGAAGATGAACATGGCTGTACCATACTTCCCACTCCCCTTTTCATAATGCCATAATGCTGTGAAAGTTTTCTCTTGCTAGTTAGCTAAAAAAAAAAAAAACCCAGTGGAATATCAGCTGCTAGTGTATCAGCACTATTAGAACAGGCCAGAAAGAAAGAGGTAATGAGGCTGTTTCACTAGCCATAGAGCGAACAACAAAAAAAAAAAGAGCAGAGAGGACATCAACTTGTGACATAAAATACTGTGACAAACAGGTTCAAAGTAGTGGAAAGGATTTTTGCTAGTATTTCTCCAGTATACTACAACTCACAGTGACACCTTACATTCCACAGAATCTCACAGACCTTTTTAAAAGATTTCAAAGTAAGAAAAAATGAAAAAAAGTATGAAGCTGCATTCTAAGAGCGCACCATGCCAACATGTGCATTTGTGGGCTAATGGCACTATTTTTAGGCAGCTACATTTGCCTAAGACACGACCAGCAGCCTGCTCTTGGTCTGCTGCATATTACAGCTTTCCCAAAATACACTTTAGCATACAAAAAGCACCACGCATGCTGAAGTTCATGATCACCAAATGAGCTTTGAATGTATCAGACACAGAGAAGAAGGTGAAGCCAAAATCCCCACTTCAAGCAGTGTTCTGTTCTCACCAGAGGTTGCTCCAAATAAAGATGCAAATTCTCTGTCAGTATGGAAAAGCTTTAGTACTGACATTTTTGATTAAAATAATACAAAACCACCCAGAATACTTTGAATGTTGAAGCTGCACCTCCCTTAGGTGTCCCTGACCCTTTCAAGCCATCCCAACTCTGCCACAGGAGTGCTGTTAACAAAGCCCTCAGTGGAAGAAAAAACTTTGTTCCTTTTTCTGTTCGGTAACAAACAAGGTGGCACAAGCTTCTACGTGATAAATCTGGCGGCCATTTTTATCATCAGATAATCTTACTGAACAACTAGCAACCAGTACCAAGGGCTAAATTTAGAAGAACAGATGTAGGTATTTAGAACTAAGTAGAATCTAGAGCGCTAATTTACTTTTTGGGCTCCACATACAATACACAGAGGAAGAAAGGCAGTGCGAAAGAAGTCAGCAAGCTGCAATCATCTGCCTGGTGGGAAATGCTGAGCAGACAAAATGGGCTTGATTGTTAGCCTGCTATTTACTGGTTAGATCAATGAACCACCACTCTGCGGCTTGGCTTCTCAACTATGAGCTGCCTGGCCCAGTTAGGTGCCTAGGCAAGACCAGCCTTTTTTGTGTGTATGTGCTTGTGTTATTGGAGAGTGTTCCCCAATAAAAGAGTAAAGCGATGGCTTGCAATAGATATACACATATTTAAATTCTCAGCCTGTCTGACATGCAGGAAGAAATTTAACATAAAGGATGCTCAATTCCCATGTCCCAGAGGAATGAAAAAAACATGAGATGGACACACATACAGACATACCCCCACATGTCTTAACTCCCTGTGTCTCATGAACTCATACAAGACTTCTGCTCAATTCCCATGTCCCAGAGGAATGAAAAAAACATGAGATGGACACACATACAGACATACCCCCACATGTCTTAACTCCCTGTGTCTCATGAACTCATACAAGACTTCAGTGTTAGAAACTCAGTGCTGAGGACAATATGCAGAAGTGAGACAGATACCTAGAGTGAGACTGGAGTAGTGTCGTAGTTCTGACTCTGGCTGGCAGCCAAACACCACACAACCACTCACTCAACCTCCCCCCTCCCGGGGACAGGGGAGACAATTAAAGGGGTAAAGGGAAAAAAGACCTGTGGGTTGAGGTAAGAACAATTTAATAACTAAACTACAATAATATTGACAGTAATAATAATAGTAATATATACAAATATACAAATGAGTGATACGCAGTGAAACTGCTCACCACCCGATGACCAAGGCTCAGCCCATTCCTGGCTAACGATACCAGAGCGGGGAGAGTCCCAAAACCACAATCCTGGAATGGAGATATGAGCCCAAGTGTCCAACAGACCAATACAACCCTGAGAGAGGGGTGACCCAGAAGAAGACAACACAGAGTAAGAAAGAGTGCTCCCAGACAGACCCTCACATATATACTGGCCATGACATGCATGATATGGAATAGGTTATTGGCTAATTTGGGTCTCAATCCAAACTTAAGGTCAAATCCTAGGCTAGTAATTCGGGCTGTGCTCCCTCCCAGCTTCTCCTGCACCTGCAGACACTGGCACAGCAGAGAAACCGAAAAGCCCTTGACGGTTCGGGCAGCAACCATAAACATCAGTATGTTATCAGCCTTCTTCTCAGCACAAATCCAAAACACAGCCTCACACTAGCTGCTGTGAAGAAAGTTAAATGTTCTAGGTAAAACCAGGACAAGTAGTGCATGTCAACATCTAAAACTGCACTCCTCAAAACTTCTGCTTATTAGCTGTAATTCATCTTGATGTTGTATCTCTGCTTCTGCACAAAGCCAAAAATTCTTATATTGGAAAGACTGACAACTCTTATCTCTTGTTTTATCTCCACGGAGCATAATGAAACGGTGCATCTTTGGTATTCTTGCAAATACTACAGATTCTGCTTTGTTCCTTACACAAACCATAGAAAATATGTACCTGCTCCTCTTTTTAAAAAAAAAAAAAAAAAAAAAAAAGTAAATTACAACATTACTGTGCAATTTAGGAAGCTATTTATATATATAATATTCTCATTCATAGAATATCTGTACGAATTTTTAAAACATTCATATATAATTTATTTTTAAAGACTACAGAAATAAACACCTTTGTTCTATAAATCTGTTCTAACCCTCTCTTAACACCCGCAAAGGTAATAAGCCAGTCCTTCAACACCATATGACTAGGCTCCCTGCAACAAACTACTACCTGAAATGTGAAATAGAGAAAGGCACTGTTTACTCTTGTCAGTCCCATTTTTCCACTGCACACTGCAACATCTTCTTTTCCTATAGCTACATTTTAATTATCATTAGGCATTGGCTTCGCTTACATTATTTAAGTCATTTAATAGCTCATCATCAAAAAAATATATTTTGCAATGAGTTTAGAACAGCTGTAATTTAGGTATGTGCATATATATACAATTTAAGGGATGATTTAACAGTATTTCCATGCATATAAGCCACACGTTATCATAAAACTCTGTGATTTAGTACCAGTGCTGGCTATGCACATCTACAGGAAGAAACTTACCTCCTTTCCCTAATGTCTCACCTGCCTCTGATCCCCCCTCCCCACCAGACAGGGAAGAGGGCGGGAGGGAAAGTGGAAAAGACATCTCCTTCAATACCTGTTTTTGCTCTGCTTCCAAATCTGTGCAGATTATCTAAAAAATTGCAGTCAAAGAGCTAACTGGTTTATATCCTTTTAAAAAAGATGTGGGCTATGTAAAAGTGTACAATGTCATGCTGTAATTCAAAATTTGACTATAATATAGAAGCTACATTTTTTCATTGATATCACATCTTGATCTGTGATCTCTGGGGAAACTACAGCCCCCAAACAATATACTAAAAAGTAACATGTTATTTTAATGCTGTTAGGGAAGATTTCCAAAAAACAAGCCTTCCTCAAGATAGCTAAGCTCTTTGTAACCCATCACCTTTTGAGCAGTATAATATGTACCTACTTATCAAAATTAGAATGTCTTTGCTGAAAAAACTACTCAAAAGAAAATGGACAAAAAGTCAGATATGTTCTTACTTTCTGGAATTCCATGGCGCTATTCCTCTGAAAAATGTGAGGGGAAAAATATTCCTCTTAACTGTTCTTATGGTTTCAATGTTTTTATTGATAATTTTATTAGTAGTCTTATAGAAAAATCATAATATATCAGTTTCTGGGATTTCCCCCACCGTCTACCTGGTGATTAAAGCTGCTGCTTAGTGTCTCCAGTTTCCCCCCTATCTACCTTTCCACACATCGTACCAGGCTGGGCTCAGCATCATGCTTCCAGTCTTCTAACTAGCATAGACACCACTGTGCATTCCTACTTTGCACCACTGTGTGGTGCAGGCATGCCCAGTTCTTCCACAAGGTAACCTTTCCCAAAAAAATATCATTCCAAAGGAAAAAAAAAAAAAAAAAGGCAAAACAAAACTGACATTCTGGGTTGGTAGCAATCCCAGACAGAAAAAAAAAAATCTATTACAGAGCAGTTGAAAATAAAGGTTTTCTACATCTTTTTGTTGCCTCTAGCATAATATACTACTGAGCAGGTTAAATGCTATTCTTTCTTCTCTTTCTCGAAGAAGCCTTTAGCAAAGTTCTTTTGTACTCACCAGACTACACATCCTCTGTCTTTCCTCAGTCACAGTAGGAAAAAGACATTAAAATGTGATGTACTGTTGGGTGCTCAATGCTACATCTCCCTGTTTTTCTAGAAGAATAATAGGGTGTTCCCCTATTTTAACACCATCACCTTACACTAAGCTGAGCAGACATTTTGAGGCATTATCATGGAGTTTTAAAGACAATAATGCTTACACTCCAACTTAACTGCTGTACTGGTAGGGGAAAATGCATTAATGCCATTGATTTGAGCCTGCAATGGTGGATTTTGCTTACCATCTCTAGAACTGTTGACTGGTGCTTTAACAGAGCAGCAACTACCAATTTAGTCAATTCTACTATGATTCTGGATCAAAATGGATGTACATCATTTGGATCAGGAGAGGGAAGTGTTTGCTTCTGTAATTTTGCCCTGGGCTCTCAAACCCCTGTCTATTTAAAAGAATAATAGCTTATTTCACCTATATGGGAGCTTTCTATCTACTAAGGATGTTGATTATAATTGCTTTTGATTGGCTTCCTGGAACTAACTTTATTTTATAATATATACAGTTATGGGAATATCACTAAAAAATAAACTGGTTTCTTGCTGATCTAGCTTTGAATGACTTTCCTGAAGTTTATAAATTCATCAAATAACTGACATCCTCTTAGTGCAAATTATAACCTCATAGAATTATATAAATTACCTCAATTCATTAGAAGGTCAAGAAGGTACTAGATATTCACTAGTTTTGATGTTTACAGGCAGAACACAGCCCAGCATCGATTGGATACAAAGTGAAACAATAATATATTTACATTTTGATGCAAATATTTTCCTTTCAAAATACACATTTTCTTGCATCCATTGAATAATGAAACCAGCATTTTCATCAACAGCCAGCAACGTTCTATGAAGGATCTAAAATCTTAATTATTAATGAAGAGTTGGAAGTACGTTAGGGTGACACTGACAATCCAAAGACTTAAAAAATATGGACAAATATTTTTATCTCCGAATCCTTTAGTAAAATACATGCTGCCAAAAATAAATGCCACTTTATAAGGATGAACTTATAGAAGAGTAAGCCTGAAAATTTAATTCAAGAACCATTACAATTCTTTCAGAAGTTTTTCTCCTAAAGTTGTGATTTTCAGTCAGGTTCTTTTCAACAAACCCTTGCCAGTTTTAGAGGAGTTAGGTGAATAGGTAAGGCTTTTTCCCATTTTTTGCTCAGCTGGGAACTTAGGCAATGCTTCTCCATTACCACAGTCTGATTCTAAAGCTACTTTAATTCTTAATGCCTTAATCACTTGTGCCTATTAAATTATTTAAAATGTGCTCTGAACAACAAAGAAAAGAAGGATCTTCCTTTGCAGCTAATGAAGCAAAGGGAAGTTCTGGTTTCGCAGAACCTGAAGGGTTGAATAGGTAGCTGAGGAAAGATGCCCTTGAAAGTTTTGGTTTATGCCTTTTACCTTACTTTTCTACTTACAGAAGAGGGAAATAAAAGATGGGTGAAATAGTAGCAGCAGAGTCGCCATCTCATTACAATCTTCTTCCCAACAGGAAATAATTATTTTTTCCTGGTTCTGTTCATTCACAATGTTTCATGATCATCTTAATATTCAATAATTCTTGCACTTTAAGAAGTAGGTTACAAAACCTGAGACTACGGCTCCAGTGTCATCCCAGCATCCCATGCCCTAAAGGTTGTATAGGGAATCTGCATCTTCTCTACAGCTACCTCCTTATGAAAAGCTGTAAAACAGGCAGCAGGTAGAAATATCACGAAAAGGTAGAAAACCAAAGCCCTTTATTTGGCACCAGGTACATAAGCTACAAACAGTGGTGTCTAGCAAAGGATAAACGTAAATATGAAAAGAAAGGGTCAGTGATCACACAGAGATGATGCATGGGCATGGTGGGTGGACTAATGATTGCGTCAATCCTTTGAACAACCTGTTTTCTCACACATTAACAGCTGCTAACTAGGGGGAGGACATATTCCATCTTACCTGACAAAAATATTCTTTTAACGAGACTAAGCACAGAGATCGTCATGTTCAACCAGCAAGTACTATCAGTCTTCACAGAGAACATCCCACGTTATCACACAGAAAACAGGGATCTGGGGGTGGGTTTTTGGTTATTCTCCTTTTTACCTTCTTCCCTTCTACTCCCACGCTAAGTTTCTCTCCTAAGAGAATCACTTTAGCAAGGTTTATGAAATATTAAGAATTCTTCAAGAAAAAAGGAAAAACAAGCCTACAATGTTAAGATGTGTCTGTCTGAGCAATGCAATAGTTAAAAAGGCTCTTAACTATGCAACTGAAGACAGTGTTGAAGAAATGGTACAACTATGAAGTAAGCATAACCACAGAAGACCACAGCACAGCTTTAAAAAGAAATATGAAAAAGTTAAATGACCTTACCAAAATAAAAAGCCAAGTTTTTTCCACTCATCCAAAGATTCTTTTTGATATATGTATTTTGTAATATTTACTACATTGCTAAGTATAAAGAATATTTTGTTTTATGAATATAGAGACAAAGCTTCTTGATTTCTGTGCATTTTTTTCTATTAAATGCTCAACAGAGACCTCAAAGGAAACACTGGAACCTACCAGAATTCTCAGAAGTGACAAATAACTTGCAAACTGCAGAGTTTATATTATTTGAATAACCTCCCAAAATTAGACATCAAACAAATCTTGAAATCTATTTGAATTTTATGTATATACAATTACTTAGGTGTGGTAAATATAATAAAATTTGTGATTTTGTGATTTGTGACCTTTTTTTTCCTTAGTAGAAAGGCAACAACACTAAATCAGCAATGCATTATTACTACACATTATAGAAATTATCAAGGGTGAAATCAAATTTATTGCAGCTGTAACACTTCCAAAAGAGAACAGGAATCTGGGTCTGTGCCAAAGAACACACTTTGGGCAGTTGATCACATGATCTTCAAAATAACTAAATTAATTTTGTTGTAAAAATAAAAACCAAACCCCACTGAATAGCAAAACCAAAGGGTACAAAAGTGATTTCCAGACTGAGAAGGAGGCTTTCTTTAATTTCTTTAACAGCTGCCATGGCATCTAGCTTTCTAACATGAAATGCAAATACACTTTCTATCAATTACAACCTGTATTTATTCAAAACAAATTAAACTAAGTGATGAATACCATAAAGTCTGATTCAACTCACAGATGAATGCACCTTATCAAGAACTGAAGTAATCTAGAGCAGTAGGAGACTTCCACAAAGCAGGAAGAGCAGAAAAAAACCCATTTGTCTTCTAACATCCACCCCCAGAATGTCCCAGGTGGGAGATTACAGCCCACATGCCAGTCATTCTTCAGGCCCCAATTCAGAATAGCATACTTATTCAGGAAAGCACTTAATCAACCACATGCTTACACGCTTTTCTGAATCAGGTCCATGGTACCATAGGAAATGGGTATAACAGACATAAAATGCATGAGCAGAAGTAACTGAGAACTTAGCTCCAGAACATAAGCTTCCATTTATGTATTTTTGCATTTTCAAGATATGAGGCACTGCTTAAAACACAGCACAGCTAAGCATGCTCAACTGTAAAATGAAAGGAGACCTGAGTATAACCATATCCCTGGACCCATCCAGTATCTCACAGGCCTAGTGCACTGCAAAAAGTTCTGAAAAAGGTGCAGAATACCTTTTTTTTTTTTTTGCATTATTTTCCAGCAGGTGGGCAGCTTTGAGCATATTGATATGATGGGGATAAATGGTAGATGGCCAAAGAGCCACATCACAGTGGTTTAGAGCTACCAATACATACCTAGATAGAGTCAGCAAAAACAGGGAGCAGGGAACGAAAGTACTCTGTACACATTGCTAATCATGCACATGAAAGGTAACTTCGAGAAGGTCATTCCTTTTCTTTCATCAGCAGCACTGCAGAGCGAAAAAAATGTGTTTGCCTTTTCCTTTCCATTCAATGCTGCTCTCCCTGAGAAATCTGAAGCTCTAAAAGAAGGTTGCCACAAGAAAGCAAGGTTGCCCAGTGGCTGCTCTGAGCAAAGCAAGAAGGTGACTGGAGGCACACGTGGGCCAGATGGATTAAGAGCCCCCAGCAAGGTCTGAAAAATGCCGAGTTTTAATATGCTGTCATATCTGCATTTGATTATCCGCCAGCAGGAAAACCCTGCAGTCTGCACTGGAGAAAACCAAGTCTAAGAATGGAAATTAAGCATATGTATGGGAATACCAGACCCCTTATTTAGTTTCAAGTAACTGTTTTGCTAAAAAGGTTACTTTTTTCATCTAGTTCACATTGATTTTCTATCACTTAAAAATAATACTATACTGACTAAAAGTATGTAATAGCCGAAGCATTCAGAACATTACACTGAGAACCACAAAGTTTAAAAACACTCTGCTGCCCATAAGAACTTTGATCAAAGAGATAAAGGCTAGGTTTGGAATCTCACTCACTGAGATAACTATAATTTTAACATAAGAAAATGAAATAAAAACCTGCAGTTTCATTCACTGGCAATTTTTATTAACACTGGAAACCAGCAGAAACTTTAGTAAGTACTGGCCACTCTAAACTTTGTATTTAACAAAGCAGAAGCTACAAAAACTCTCACAACATTACTATCATATCTTGCAATAAGTCAATCTGTCAAAATGCATAACGTTTTGTATAATTCAATTATAGAGTTATTAAACATAGTGCTGTGAAAAAATCTTGAAAGCTAAAATAGCCAGGCTAACGAGATACTATTTTCTACCTACACTTACTAAAACATAAGATCATGCAATTAAACCAAAGAAATAGTTTTTGAATAGGCAGCACTCATAAACTGAGAACCTGCTGGTCAACCCAACCTTGTGTAATGGAAAGGTGTATATAACCTGAGCATACTAACAGGGCTGCAGATGTATTTCAGGGAGGAAATCAAGGTTCCTTTCAAGTTGCAGCAACATGACAAATAAGTAGGACAGAAATAACAGAGGGCAGCCAATTCTGTATACCAATAAATGCGTTGCTACCATAGACTGACTTACAGTTTCCGAAAGATTTGTTTTTCATCATGCAACAATCATTGAAGGATCTCTAAAGCATCACGTATCAAGTCACAAACCCATGCGATCATACAGCAGTTTCTTTACTATGTGCTTTTAGTACATCGAATAATGATGCGGGAGTTCCTCTTCTTTGAGTATGAAGACCAAATACTGTATCACAGGTTGCTTCTTTCCACAGCTCTCAAAACCCATCACCTCCTATAGCCATACTAATTACAAATATCCTACTGAATTAGCTGAGTTGGATTTTCATTTTTCTTCATTATTATCTTTAACTCATTCTTTGTATCAATTTATCTTAATAGTTGATATATGTACATAGCAGGAATTTACAGATATGTGCTAGGCACACACACCGCGCCCATTACAACTCAGATAAGCATGATAAAGACTCCAAAAATTTGCCAGATTTTCTCTCATCCTTAGACTGAATTTGCTAAAATGACAACTGTTTCCAGTATGAAATACAGAACACCGGTGCATAAAGTGCACACACCTGTTAATCCCACTGCATAACACAGTGTAAGGGTCTGTAGGGTTTGTTTTAGTTCTATGTATTTTGTTTCTTTGTTTCCTGCTGTTTTGGGAGAAAATAGCTTTCTGCTGAATTAGCAGATTTTTACTTATTTAAATATTTAAAATTTGCAATATTTGAAATATTAACACATTTCAATATTTAAAGAGTTACTTTTTTGCTGGAGATGTAACAGGTGTTTAAACTGATTCATAACAGAAAAAAAAAAACCTTCAAACCATTTCCACTAAATTTTATACATTAAAATATTAACACTGACAGCAAGTGTGAAAAGTGTATTTCTTTATATGATACAAGGAGTTTTTAATCCTCAAACCAGCTCTTCTCTTGTATACAAAACAAACAATGTTAAACTACATGTAAATGGTCCACTCCAAGAAAGGGCAGGATTCACTGTAAAACTGTGGTGGTCCTAATTTTAATCTATAATTTCTTTCCTTTAAAGAGAGCTTGCAAATTACTGAAGTCCCAGGGAAGCAATAACTCTTAAGCCAAAAAGTAATACTGGTCTTAGGCACTTAGTCTGCTATTCAATATATACAGTAATAACATTTTAATAGAGATGACTACAACTGCTCAAAAGATTCCAGTGTCATATGAATGGGGCAATGTCTTGTAACTGATGGTAGAAAACTGTATATAATAATTCTTTTTAAAACCGCACAATCATTTCAAATTGTATACACTGTACAATAAGCAGGTTAAATTCTTTAAGTTTAATTATTTAAAATATACAATACTGTATTAAGCAGTGTAAAGTAGTTCATAGTATATGGCCTATTATATAGGTAATGATGGTCACTGTTGTCACAACCTAGAAGACCTCTGCTGGCATAATAACAGTTATGTTTCCCACTTAATAAACATTTTCTGCTAACAATAAATGTTTGTTTTGCTCATATTCAATACATATAAAGACAGTCATTTATTCATCATTGTAAGAAGAGGGGACTGTACATTTTAATAAAATGTAAGTCTTTAGAGTACCTAAATGCTGTCAAAATTCAAGGATTTGATTATTCATGAGGGTAGAAAATGGATGTCATGATCTACTGGAATTATACTATAAATCTCTTGGTAGCAAGACAGATGTTGGATGTTTTTCAAAATGTACCGACTGGAGACAGGATCCAGGATATGCAGGCATACAGTGAGACTACTAATGAACCTTGGACTACTATTCATCATAAAATAGATTCTGGAAAAATTTTTTACTTCTCCCAAAAGATTTACTCAAATATATTTCAAGCATAGTGAGCTTGTACTGAATGAAGAAAAAAAAAAAAAAAGGAAACCCACAAAATTCCCACTAGCCTAAAGGCTTTGCTAAAGAAATTCAATTTTTTCTTCTACATACATGACTTTATTCTATTCTTTTAAAGTAGATGGGGATAGAAAGATGGTTGGCTGGAGGAGACACAATATTTTCCATGCTTTCTTATTATACCACCTACAACAGAACCTTTTAATGCTAATTGTGCCATGGTGATTTATGCTTCTGTGCACTGAAAAGGCTTGTTTCTTTGTTACAGGTTGCTTGTGTGGGTACCAGGTAGAGCAAGCAAGTAGTTATCTCTTGTGTCCTCGTACATTCTGCCATTAAAATAACGTGTAATCCACATCTTCCTTCATGCAACTAATACAACAAGCACAAAAATGCTGAAGGATGGTTGCAAGCCCACATGGCAACTGTCCAGTTATGTATCCTTTCAGTGGAAGACAGCGCCAAATACTACACACTGTACAATACCTTTATTACACTGTATTACACTTTTAGTATTGCCTTTTTATTAATGCACAATAGTCTTGTCAGCTCCAGAAATGAGAGAATGATTTATTGCATCATTTTCTTTCCATTTGGAAGCTAGCTAGAGTTTCTCTTTATTTCTAAGATGAATCTTTTCTCCATTTCTCCCCTTTAATCTGACATTATTAGGTTTACAACTTACAGGGCATTATAACCTTACAGTATGTACAATATGATGTCAAACAGGAAGCCCTGGGAATGAAGCCAAGTTCCAATGGAGTTTATGGATGTCAAACTCGCAAGCATAGCTGAGTTTGGCCTTGGGTAATTCACTCATTTGTTTTCTCTAATTTAAATGGAGGCATTTTCTTCTGGGAAAGCAGAAAAGTCACACATGCAACCTTAGCAGGTGACAGCAAGACCAAGAAATGGAAGGCAATGGCAGAAACATGGTTTTGGTCTTCACGTAACAGTAACCTCTTTACATAGCCAAATGCAAAGGCATCACATCTGTAGCAGCAGTAATAACAGAAGCAAGATTCCTGCATAGATCTTCATCACCATCACAAAAATCTTATTCTTGTGGAAAGATTTACACACAAACCTATGCTGCCTGCTTTGTACTGTAGCATCTGCAAAAGACCATTTTCCAAACCCACATTTCAAGGGAAAGTACTTACACTCCCCTGAGAGAGAAGATTCTTACGGACTACAAGGAAAGACAGAAAAAACAATTCAAGTAAATTAGCTGCAGATATTCCCTGCTAAATCTAGTATGTCTGTGCCCCTAACAAGCTTCAAGATTTTTATAATGGTCTGATTGTCTGAAATACTAAGCTCAAAAGCCACCACTGAGCAGCAGAATAGCAGGGGCTGATTCTACCATTCTCTCCCAGCAACCAGCAGGGCAGTAAAGGACAGGTGAACAGTGGGAACAGACCAGGTTATTCCCAAACATCAGACCATGTTCCATAAGTCTCCCCTAGACAATGTTTATTTTGTTTTTCAAGTAGTACTCAGTCATGGCACTTTGATGTTTTGTTACAGCAGCAGCACTGAAAAGTATAAAACACAAACAGTAAACACAGTTGTTTAGTGAAACCAACAGCCAAAGAGATGTGTCTGAACACTTTGACATTCATCCGAACACCCCAGCAGGCAGTCATGCTGCATTTCACATTTCTATGTTACTGTATATATTGATCAAAGTATCCTCACAGTCGTCATCTACAAATTTGGTTATTCTTTTCCCCCAAACATACTATTTTCCACATTTTGCTCTCTTTTAGCATTAAAAACTTGCAAGAAAATCACCCATAACCTGTACATTCCTATGTATACTGCCCATTGACATTTTCTCAGTGAAAATGTAAACCTTTCAGAAGAACTGAGCTAGGTATATACAAATGGTATGAGTACTATATGTTAAAAAAAATAAAGGGTTCACCTTTCACTTACATACCTTAGCCATGTTCTCTGTCTGACTGCAGTTCATGAAGAAACAATATTGTGTCACAACAGTACAGTGTATGGTATATTTATCCTATGCAAATGGAGTACGGACAACACTTTACACACCCCTTCTATGTTGAGAAAAATACTCCACATAAAACCATCCATTCCAGTGTCATTCTTCTGCACTTCAGACATTGTTTCTGACCTATCCACTGCAATCCTTCTCTTCAGAAGAATTAACATGTGCCCATGCTATAAGAGCCTTGCTACTAACAAAAAGGTGAGAAAATGTTACAGCAATTCAAAGCTGTCACAGTATTTCAGTAAAATAAACAACCCTGTTGATGTTTTCCATTTTAGCTAGGAGTTACAGGACAGCTTTACCTAGAAAGAATTTTAAAATTACAGTGCTTAAGCAGAGATGGCCCCCGTTAAACCCTTCCCGTCGAAGTGGAGAGGTAACTGGTGGTGCATAGAAACCATGCAAACCATGCACAGCCAAAACTCACATACTGAGCCTCTTCATTTGAACAATAGTTTAAAATACTATGCATGAAGAAAAACAAACTTAACTGTATTTTCCTCCTCTCATGACCCAGGGAATGGCTCAACTGGAAGAAGACGAAGTCTGCAGGAAGAGTACTGGCTACTACTAATGACAATAAAGTTTCAAACTCCAAAAAGGGAAATACTCATTTCCGCAGAATAATAAAGGAGAGATTTCAAGTGAGGTTTTATCAGCAGTGTTGTTTTGTTTTCCTTCTTTTTTTTTTTCTTTTCTTGAGTTTTATGGTATACTCATTATAAATAATGTTTTTAAAAATACGTTCTTGACCAGACTGAATGTTGATATTTTCTCCCATCTTTTTCTGAAACTATGCCAGCAGCAGGTATAATTTTTGAGCACTGCAAAACACTCAGCTGAAAATTTCAGATGTTTCAAAATACTGCATCGTTCCTGGTTAAATGCTGCATCCCGTATTCACAAAAGGCCTCAAGAGTGTCCCTTGAGACTGCTAGAAATCGGAGGAGGACATCTAGTAAGTCAGCTCCTGCTCTTCAGACATGCCAGATGGGTGGGTTTCTGTGACAGATGATTTTGAAGAAGCCACACTCCAGCCACACAACCAGCCAGCATCCCTTCCTCTTCAATGCACGTTGTGTTAAGTGAACAGAGACAGCACAGAATAAAGCACTGCCCCTGGGATAATTACAGTTATCTGTTAGCTCCACACTCTTCCAGGTACACTGGGTAAACTTTGCAATCCACTATCAGGTGATATCCACAGCACTGAGGATGTAGAACCACTACAACTACATGGAAGAGAATGTACACAGAAATAAATAAATAAATAAATAAATAAATCTCTCAAGATTATTTAGCATATACTGAACATGTGAATGTGCATTAGCACTTACCTCAACCTACGAGTCTTTTCCCTGTACCCCTTTAATTCTCTCCCCCATTCCACAGTGCTTGAGCTTAGTTTGAGTAATTAATCACTTCAAAAGTAGATATGTAATGGATGATGATAACCAGTAGCTCAATGTATGACTCAGTGTACAGGAAACGGATTAAATGTATATAAAAGTAAACTGTGGTTGGATTCAGGCCCCTGAACAGTTAGACCCCTGCATCCCCTGCATATAGGATCTGACTGACAGTACACAGAGCTATCTATCTGCCGTACTTCCCTGAGAACAGAGACTCCTGTGTCCAATGCTATGAAGGCTGAGTGAAGCTGGTTCCAGAAACAAGTGAGATTAAAAGCATCCTGGAACGGCCCATGGTGGCCAGCAGGTAAGCAAGTGGAGCTCAGAGGCCAACAACAGGTCAGGGTACTTCAAAGCCAATACCTGTCAGGGTGTTTAAATAAATGCAATTGATAGTGGTTGATGTAAAACACAGCATAACAAGATAACTAGCTCCATTAAGGATAGAACACATTGCTCCCTCTGATGGTAAAACCCACTGAAAGGATGGAAATACTCTGC